>NC_058080.1:452180102-452480102 GCF_014858855.1 Bufo gargarizans
GGCATTATAGGGGTTGTCTGGGGTCAGAGCTGAACACAGACATTTCCCTATCTTCAGCTCCTCGGATATGAACATAGTGCAGGTCAAATGCATTTTTAGGGGCTCTTCATAGGCATTTACCGGGCCTTTGCCCTCCGCTCGGCTCATATCAGGGGGAGCTGGAGGGGTGAAGATATGGAAATTTCTGGGTTCAGCTCTGAACCTGGACAACCCCTATAACACCCCCTATATGCATCATGTGACTGCAGCTAGCAGAGACTATGTTCTAACCTGATAAAACATGTTTGGTTCTAATGGTTTGAATAGTGCATGAGACAAGAAATCTGGCTCACTGCTGTTCTTATATAGTATAAGAATGGAACTTCACCCTAATCCTCATCAGTGTATTTGACTTTTATATCCACCCAATTTTGATGAAAGGTAATCTCCAGTGATACGAGGGTATGGGGGGGAGGGGGGGAGTTGGAGTGGTGGAAGGAATATAGTCTGGAGACCAGTCAGAATATGGCCCATTGATCATCTGATTATATAGCATCTTGACATAGGGGAATGAAAGCGGTTTCCTGTTTGTCAAGAAGCGAGCGACTCCACTGCTAGTCTCATGGATATGATGCTAGAAGACAGCAGTCACGTGACCAGGATTGGGGTGGGGACTGGACCTTCAGCACAAGAAGAGTGGGAGTGGGTTATTTTTGTTAGTGTTTTATTTTATTTTTTTACTTTATTTTTAAAGTACACCCAGCTTGCCTTTAAATTTTCAGTTAAGTTAGATGACCCCTTCACAGGCTGGTTACTGCAGTGTGATGTATTCATCAAAATGGGGTCCTGGTTAATGCCACTGTTTCTACGACATCAGCGGCAGGAACGCTGCTATTATATGTAGCCCTGTATTTGTTGAAACAGTGGAGATAAAAAAAATAACAACTCCAAATCTGCTGGGTAACCCGGACATTGTTGCAGGGGGTCACCGTTGTAATTACAGTGTTGTATCATGTAATTTCCTATTAAGGCATACTGACAGATGCCTGTGCTTATTACTGTGTATAGCATATTGTAAAATGGTAAATGCCCTTAACAATGTAATAAAATTATGGGGGAAAAAAACCTCAGGATAGGATAGGTCATCATTATCAGATCAGCAGGGATCTGACTCCCGGAACCCCTGTCAATCAGCTGTATGAAGGGAAGGCGTGCGCAGTGTGCACGTGCTGTCTCCCGTCTGTCTTCCTGCTGCTGCTATGTCTATGGCAAAGCAGAGCAGGAAGGGAGACTGCACGTGCACTCCTCCTCGTACAGCTGATCGGCAGGTGTGCCGGGTGTCAGACCCTACCGATCTGATATTGATGACCTATCCTGAGGATAGTTCTTCAATGTTAATAGCCCAGAGAACCCCTTTAAGAAAAGAGGCTGGAGCAGGAACCTTCTTCACTGTCTGCAATGGGACAAATAGTTTGCTAAAGCCCTGCCCCTCAGTCAGTCTCCAACCACAGTCTGACATCTGTATTAGGTTAGTACTCAAAGTGCCCTGTTTCTGAAAGGGTCCAAAATTTTAAAGAGAGTCTGTTATCACTGTCCATAGGTGACATAAACAGTTAACAGATTGAATCTTTGTTTCTTATTTCTGTGTATTTGTTCACTTGAATGGAGCTTAGCTGCGCCCACGCTAGTTGATACTAGTCGTGACGTCAGTGGGCCGGCGGTAAACAGTGAGAAGGCCGCGGCGCTGCTGGAACGCCGCTGCTTTCTCAAACAGCTGATCGGCGGGGGTCCCGGGTGTCGGACCCCCGCCGATCAGAAGCTGATGATCTATGTCAGATGAGTCCATATATATCACTGTTACCTGTCTCTGTGCTGTAATTTCAAGTAAAAATCGTACTTTTCTAATATGCACATTATTTCACTACTAGCAAGTTGGGCGGTTACTTGCTGGTAGCCGCCGCATCCTCGGACTATAAACATGCCACCTCCTCTACTTGATCTACAGGGCGAGCGAGCGCTCTCCTCCTCTCGCTGGCCCTCTCTGCCCATAAAATCCTGCGCCGTACTGGTCCTTATTTGGTGCAGGCGCTCTGAGAGAAGGACGCTTGCTTGCCCGTTCCTTCAACAGTGCGCCTGCGCCGATGACCTCAGCCTACACCCGGAAAAGAAGCAATGCTCTTTTCCAGGTGTAGGCTGACGTCATCGACGCAGGCGCACTGAGGAAGGAGCGGGCAAGCGAGCGTCCTTCTCTCAGAGCCCCTGCGCCGTACCGGTCCTCATTCAGGATTTTATGGGCACAGGGCCAGCAAGAGGAGGAGAGAGCTCGCTGGCCATGTCGATCAAGTGGAGGAGGGGGCGTGTTTATAGTCCGAGGATGCGGTGAAGTAATTAGCATATTATAAAAATACGATTTTAACATAAATTACAGCACAGAGACAGGTAACAGTGATATATATGGACTCATCTGACATTAGCAAATAGCTAATGTCCGATAATGAAAACTGCTAAATGGGGGGTGACAGAAGCCCTTTAATGCCTGACCTCTGTGGTAAATGCTGGAATTGAGAATTACCATTTACCATTTGCTTTGCTATCATTTCCTTTGTGTAACATAGTCTGTCTCCGGAAAAAAAAAAAACCCAGTCAGCCGAGTGATTAATTTGTTGGTTTGCTGCAAGGGTGCCCTTGGGATTCTCAAGGCAGTTTATGTGATTTATTTCTAATCTTATTCTGGAGGATTCACTTGCACGCAGGAGATAGATTGTAGCCATTGTTACTCTTCTGGTTTGATGCACGTCACCTTTCCAGGTCACGGAGGCCTCAGTCATTGCTTGAGGAAATCCCTGACAATACATATTATGTGATCTGATTTCATTGAATACACTGATTCATGTGGTTAAACCTAATGTCACATTGACAACCACGCTTCTTTGTAAAACTCTCCCAGCGTGAATTACCATGTCTGACTTTAAAAAGTGGCACCATTGTTTAAAATGGAATTGTACTCCTGCCTTAGCTCACTTACAAATTATTGGAACATGTCTAGTCTCCAGATATAGCCTGAAAGTTTACAGGATCCAGTTTTAGGGTCAGTGTTATTTGGAGTTCATTTTCACCATCCTCTTAAGTCCAGTAAGCCAGTCTAACGCCACGATCACTCTGGTTCCCGCTGGTCTCCGTTTACTTCCAGGCAGTGCTCATGTGCCGTCTAAACACATGACCCCTGTGCCGTCTAAACACATGACCCCTGTGCCGTCTAAACACATGACCCCTCTAGCCAGTCAGTGGTGATCAATTGCACTGGAGTGGCTGTGGTTTAAATAGGCAAGTAGAATTAGCTGTACGTAGACTCTTTGAACCTGATTTATCATGCCTTAACTCCAGAATTTTGGCTTCAAAAAGTCGCAAAATAGTGGTTTTGTGACCTTTTGCACTCACGTTTTTACACCACTTACTCCAGTTTTGTAATGTGGTGTGGTTAGCTATGTTAATAAGTTTCACTCCCGATTCCTCATTGAGACTTTTTTTGCAATCTCGTTCCAGTAGGAGGGTGGAGTAGGAACCCTGGAGGAGCTTTTCTTGACAAAAGTGTTAGGTTTAAGGATAAGGCAAACTTATCAAACAACATGTGACATTTGATAAATGTGGAATAATTCCAGCAATACAGATTCAAGCAAAACCGACTCCAAATATTCACCTCTTTGACTTTAATGTGCATGTTTTTGGTGCAGTTTGGCGCATCTAGCTAGCTTTAGAAACCTCTACTGCATCTAGCAGTACAAAGGTTGTATCTCGCCACAAACAAGACATGACCACAGGAAAAATGAGTTTTGTAAGATGTGACATTGTGTGCCACAATTCTGGCGTAAAATTTTGTAAGTCAACCAATAGTTGGTATAGCGTTATAAATGTGATGCAGGTCTAGACACCATCAATAGGATTAGTAAATCGGTGTTTCTTGCTACCTATTAATAATGTGCATTCTATTTCTTCTTCTACAGGACAGAAAAGTTTTTGCAAAAACCATGAAGTCGTTTATTCAAAAAATTGCCACAGTAAGTTTTCGTCAAAGTAGAATTCCTTTTGATGTGCATTAAAAAGAAGTCCTAACCTTATTCTATAGCAGAGAGAAAAGAGAACACCCAGGGCTGTCCTGCTGTGAAGGGCTTGCAGTCGTGCAGCTGCAGTTACGGCCTGTCGCTGATAATTGAAGAATCGCATTTCTCAGTATGTTGAGGGCTTTTTTTGTATCTCTTCCTGGGTACAGGTATCATAGAGTCCATTAGGCGGTATTAAACCTCTGGCTTGGCCCCCATTCCCAGTCTGATTGAATTTTGTGCTTGTGACTTGTTTGTGAAGACACTGTTCGACATAGTGCTGGAGCTGGAAGAAATGGCTTCTCTCTAATGTTCTGCTTCACCGATGAGCCATATTTCTTCAGTGGATATTAGCCTTCACTTGATGCTCTTACAAGTGCTCTACAAAGGATGTTGTGTTCTTGCAACTTCTAAAATGTTGGGTTCAGTGAGTTGCAGATTTAAAGATGAGGCAAAGATCACCTTTTGATAAAAATGAAACAAAAGACGTCATTTGTGCCCGGACTGCTGGGGAGAAGCAGCCATTCACAAGGAATTAGCACTATTTGCCCATCCTTTCTTGATCACTTTGTTGGATTTCTTGTGTAGCAGCTGAATGGATGGAAGCTATAGACCGCTATGGTGTCAGGTATTATGGCAGATCAGTTGGTTCCGCAAGTTCTCTTTACTGGTTGAAACTAGAGGAAGACTATAGAAGAACAAGGACAGACCAACATCCAGCAACAATATATTTTTAATTTTTTGTAAAAGGAAAAGAAAAAGTGCTGCCTGAAAAATAGTCTCCCTTTCTCCTCCACCCACAGAGTGTCTATACATAATCCATGAGGCTATGTGGGGGGAGTGCCATATTAAGTGAAATTAAGTGAAAATGAAGGACTTTGACTCGCTAGCATTTATTTCTACAACTCTCCCAAAATGTCTGTATGCCCTAAAGACACCTGATGTCAGGTCATCAAAACCGTGTAAAAGTACTACTTTTAATATGCAGCACAAGCTCACCATAGCCAAGGAGGACTCTCCAATGCTCTCTGAAGAAGAAATCAAATCATCTAAAACCTGCTTTTAGCAGATATACAATTTTAACAGTTTGCGCAGAATCTGAAAACCACTTTTTCATAATGACTTAAAATCAATAAGGCCAAAAAAAAATAATACATCTCAGCCACTGAAGCATTGTCATTGCGCAAATCCAGTGTAAAAAAACATGCTTCAACTTATTTTTCTGGAGTTCAAATAGTAAATTACTGTATATGTTTAATGCCAAAGGGGTTGTGAAGCAGTACTGTTTTTTTATATATGGTTCACAGGGGCTTAAAAAGGAAAGGAAAGATGCCATACTTACCCCCAACTGATCCTCCCCTCATGCCATTCGTATACTGCATTGGTTCCAGCTCAACACTTTGGAAATTCTAGGAAAGGCTCATTCAGGTTATAGTGGTGACCAGGCTGAGATGGCCTTTCCTGGCATTTCCAGCACGTTGCCAGGAAGGGTTGAGCAGTGGTCTGAGTATAGAAACTTAATAACCACCCTCTATTTTCTGTCACTCAGCCAGTTACTTACCCACTTACACACATTTTCCCCCAGTCCAAGCATTCTCATCTTATATACCAACCTGTTATGTTGCACGTTGTCGACTGCTTTGGAGAAGTCAGTATATGTGACATCCAATGGCTCAGCCCAGTCTAGTGTAGAACTTTTGAATATTGGCGTTTTTCCCCAGTCCTATACATCCGATCCTATCCGTAGGTCTAAATATTCGAAAATAAGGGTCTATCATGTTAATTCTTTTAGAACATGTTTCTGTTATTTTTTTTATTTTGTATAACTTTTTATTTACTTTTTCTTGTTCTCCAGGGCGAATTTTCTCATCTGGTTTTGCTGGCAATGTTCGATTGTGTGGATGATACAAAGCTTGTAAAACAGATAATTCTTTCTGTGAGTATCCGTCCAGTCAAGTTTTACAAGACATTCACATTGCAGTGTATATGGTGGGAAAATCTCTCAATACACCCCAGACCAAATTCAGCTATATGCCATATGGTTGTGTATGTCTTCCCTAGACTGTTAATGGTTGTTCTTTTTATGTGTGCCATTAGGTATGCGTTGTGTGTGTGGCCGCCTAATGAAAATGCAACATCTCTCACTTCTCTGTACCATCAGCCAGAAAACTCTCTGCTGATGTTCCAGTTTCTAGGCATATGTGTGTCAAGTGTCCACTTTGCATTTGCAGTGTGAATCCACCCAAAATATCTTACTGTCTTCCTTGTGATATTCTGTTTAGTGATTTACGGTATATAAACAGACTGACGAGACAAGTGAAGTAACATGACTGTAGTGTGCCAGGATTTCAAATATAATAATAGCTAAGGCATTAAATATTGTTAAAATTCCTTTAATCTGGCATTAAAGTGGGTGTCCCATTAAGATAACTTATCCCTTAAGTTGTCTACACCTGCATTCAAACGGGGGAGCATAGGCCCCCATTCTCGTGATTGGCGGGGGCCCTAGTGGTAGGACCTCCGCCAATCTGACACTTATCTTCTTTCCTGTGAATAGGGGATAAGTTGTCGTAACCCCCCAGTGACCAGTCTGTTTTTGGCCCTTCCTGACCAAGTGTTTTTCTTCCTTTTTTCATCGTCGCGAGCTGTGACTTTTTTTTATTTCTCCGCCTATATAGCTGTATGAGGGCTTGTTTTTTGCGGGAAAAGTTGAAGTTTTTAATGGCCCCATTTTGGGGTACACATAACTCTCTGATTAATTTTTATTAACTCTTTCTGGGAAGGAGATGGGAAAAACAGCAATTCTGCCACTGCGTTTTTATGTTATAAATCTTAGTGTTCATTTTTTGGTATAAATAACATAATATCTTTATTCTGTGGGTCAGTACGATTACAGTGATATCAAATACATATATATTTTTTTTTTTTTTATGTTTTACTACTTTTTTTGCAACAAACCTTTTTTTTTTTTTTTTTTTTTTTTTTAAAGGGAAATAAATGTTTTTGCATTGCCACTTCCCAAAAGATAATTAATTTTTTATTTCTCTTTCTATGGAGTTGTGTGAGGGCTTGATTTTTGTGGGACAATTTGTATCTTTCATTTGTATCATTTTGGAGTAAATTACGCTTTTTGAACGCTTGCCATAAAAAAAATTGGTAGCAACTAAGAATACATTAGCAATTCTGTCATTTAAAAAAAAAAAATATATAATTTTTTTTTACTGCGTTCATCATAGGGGATAATTTGCATAATATTTATGCAGTTCAGGTCGTTACAGATGCAGCAATACCAAACATATTGGGGAGATTTTTTGCGCATTTTTTTTTTATTGAAAAGCGTATTTTCAATGGAAAAAAGGCATATTTTTTTTAATGGAATTTTTATTTAATAAATTGGGTGGGGGGGTTTCTTTCTTTTTTTACCACTTAGGCCTTATTCACACAGTCAGTGTTCGGTCAGTGATTTCCATCAGTGATTTTGAGCCAAAACCAGGTGCGGCTCTAAACACAGAACAGGTGCAGATCTTTCCTTTATACCTTATCTCTGTGGAGGCTCCAATCCAGGTTTTGGCTCACAATCACTGATGGAAATCACTGACCGAACACTGACGTGTGAATGAGGCTTTATAGTCCCCTTGTGGGACTATTAACAGACAGTGCATTGCATTTTAAAAGCAATCAAAATACTATCACTATAGAGAGAGGCGCAGCCTGCTGGAAATTACTCAAGGCTGGTCTGGGGCCTACAAGAAACCCCATCCGGCCTTCACACACATCGGCACCCCGCGATCGAGACAGAAGTAGTCCGCTCCCTCTGTCAGCACTTTACATGCGGCGGGCGTAAATTGTTAAACAGCCCAGATCGGCACTCCTGCCGGTCCGGGCTGTTAGAGCAAGGCTGCGGCTCTGATGTGCAGCGCTTAGACTGGGCCGCCGTAAAAACACGTATGGGTGGTCACTAAGAGTTTAATTGGACAACCTCTTTAGCTTGATAGGTTGCAGAATATTGTGTAACCTGGATTAACGTTTGTAAACTGTATTTGTAAGATTAAAAAACCTCTAGACCTTAATTAACTTGCTGCTTTTGCTCCAGTCTTTGGGTCTTGTATCGCAAAGACATGTTTTCTGGACTAATAGATGCCAGATTAGAGGAATTTCATTGTTTGTATTTGAGAAAAGCTGAGACTTTTTACTTTTATAACTGTCCTAATGTCGTATCCTTTAAATTGGCAGCCATTTTAATTTATGCGCTCTGCTTTCTTGTTTGCATCGTTTCTGTGGGCCAAGAGCCCCAGACATGAAACAATATAGATGTGCACTCCATGCGTTGCCTGCACTTTGTCACGTCCATGGCGTCTTTCTAGCTTGACAGCGGATTCTCCACAAAGCCCCCATCCTGTGAGATTCTATGCCTCATTGTGGTCACTAAATCGCTTTTTCTGCTCCTTTTATACCACAGACCTGGCAGTTGTGTAGCAGGGTTAATAATCCAGCACATTGCATTTCAATTGCTTGAGAGGGTCTGTTGCGCCAGATAAATCTACCAGGACCTTCACTCTGCTAGTCAGACATTTTTTAAATAGCTATTGTGAGAGCAAATCATTTTGGTGGCTAATAATAATTCTGCATTTCCAATTTCTAACCTGTGGACCTAGACTTTTTTTTTTTTTTTTTTAAGTAACAATTAATGACCCCCTGTTAAGCCCTGGTGTTAGTTTTGTATAATATAATGGTACTGGCTTTACTCTGCTAGCATGCCCCTATCCAATAGTACCAGCTTGGCAAGTAAAACTGAGCCCAGAGGACACACAGGTTAGTGTTTGACATGATAAATGCCAGTGGCACTTATAATCCTAAATCCATAATGCCCTGTAATACAACTGTGCTTGTCCTTTAAGCTCTTGTGTAACCTGTTGTTTATACTAAATGGATACAGTGCACAATAAAATGTAAAGTATAGAATATTTTTTTTATTATACTGTGTGTGTGTAGCGATAGATATTGTCATGCAAAGATTTGGGCACCATCAAAACAACATAAATCACTGCGAAGGTGCACAACAATGATATGCAACTGACAACACTGGCTAGGTTGCATCTTTGCACCATTCAGACCGTGTTCACACACCGTAGGTAGTCTAGTAGTAGGAACCCATGCCACACTGAGATACCTTACCGGTGGTGCAAAGGGGCTCCGTTGTGTTCCTGACTGGAATACATTGGCTAAAGTCTCAGTTCTTAACATCAGCCTGAGGGATTAGCCAGTGTTGTCAGTTGCATATCATTGTGGTGTACCTTTGGCAGTGATTTATGTATTTTTATATTTGCATCCACACATTATTCCATCTTGTGTAAGATGCTTTTGTGGTGCATGTGGTCCGCTGCTGACATCCTCCATTGTATGCATTTTTGCTGGGGATTGCCGCTAGCAACGGATCACATGCGGAGGAGTTTCTCCCCTGGTTATAAACATGTCTCAGGGTTTGGGGTTTTTGAGCATTTCCTTCCATTTAGGCCTCATGCACACGACCATTGTTTTGGTCCACATGCGAGTCACAGTTTTTGGATGCGGGCGCATTCACTTCAATGGGGCCGCAAAAGATGCGGATAGCACTCGGTGTGCTGTCCGCATCAGTTGCTCCGTTCCGTGGTCCGCAAAAAAAAATATAACCTCTCCTATTTAGAATATATAAGAATAGGCAGTTATATCAATGGCTGTCCGTGCCGTTCCGCAAATTGCGGAACTCACACGGACGCTATCCGTGTTTTGCCGTGTCATGCAGCGGTCGTCTGCATGAGGCCTTAGGCCACTTTATTTCAGTTATTTTTCACCATCAAAACACCTGTGAACAGTTTGGGCTGTTTCACACGAGCAGATGCCGTGCGTGGCATCCGCTCCGTGATTGACAGCCAAGACCCGATGCGGACTGCAGAAGCACGGAGCAGTAACATGACTGATAGTGCTCCGTGCCTCTCTGTGATCTCTTTACTACGAAATCAGAGTGACAACTTTTATCTCACTGTGATTTCCTAGTAAAGAGATCACAGAGAGGCACGGAGCGTTATCAGTCATGTTACTGCGCCGTGCTTCTGCTGTCTGCATCGGGTCTTGGCTGTCAGTCACGGAGTGGATGCCACGCACGGCATCTGCTCGTGTGAAACAGCCCTTAAGCAAGTTGGAGATCAAATGATCTCCAAAAGGCATAAAGTTAAAAATGACACACTCCCTTTGTATTTTAAACAAAAACTATTTTTTATTTTCATCTTTTACATTTTCAAAGTAACAAAAAAGGAAAATGGCCTGAAGCAAAACTTTGGGCACTCTGCATGGTTAGTAGTCTAGTAGCACCCCCTTTGGCAAGTATCACAGCTTGTTAATGCTTTTTGAAGCCAGCCAAGAGTCTTTTAATTCTTGCTTCAGGGATCTTCAGCCATTTTTCCTCGCAAAAGTCTTTCAGTTCTGTGTAATTCTTGGGCTGTCTTGCATGCAATGCTCTTTTGAGGTCTATGCACAGATTTTCAGTAATGTTAGATCAGGGGAATGTGAGAGCATTGGTAAAACCTTCAGCTTGCGCTGCCTTCTCTTCAAGCAGCTGAACGGCAGGGGTGTCGGGAGTTGGACCCCAGCCAATCTGATAGCTCATCAATAGTAAAAAGCAGACAACTCCCTTAATGGTTGGAGAGGTGTTCTTTTCATGAAATTCTGTGCCCTTTTTTCTCCAAACATGCCTTTGCTCGTTGTGGCCAAAGAGTTTTATTTTAAACTCATCAGTTCACAGCACTTGTTTCCAAAATGCACCAGGCTTGTTTAGATTTTGTTTTGCAAACTTTTGATGCTGAATCTTGTGGTGAGGACACAGGAGAGGTTTTCTTTTGATCACTCTTCCATAAAGGCCATATTTGTGCAGGTGTTGCTGAACAGTAGAACAATGTACCACAACTCCAAAGTCTTCTGAATCTTCCTGAAGGTCTTTTGCAATCAGGTGGGGGTTCTGATTTGCCTTTCTAGTAATGCTATGAGCAGCTGTCTCTGAAATTTCAGTTCCAGACCTTCTCTTGACCTCCACTATTCCTGCCATTTCTTAATTATATTTCAAACTGAGGTAATGGAACCTGAATACGCTTTGATATTCTCTTATAGTCTTCTCCTACTTTGTGGACCTCAACCATTTTCATTGTCAGAGTGTTAGGTAGCTGCTTAGAAGAATCTATGGCTGCTGTTTTTTGGGACAAGGTTAGAGGAGTCTGGGTATTTATAAAGCTTTGAAATTTGCATTACCTGGCCTTTCCGTACAATGATTGTGAACAAGCCAAGGTACTCTTTTCCTTGTTTCACGCAAAACCAAAATAATACACTGATATTGCTTAAAATGTTGAAAAGTGATAGACATATCTCACTTTGGCATTGGCAATCCAGCAGCATTGGCCGTGCTTGCACACTATGGGAAGAAGCACCAGCCTATGCGCACTCTCTCAGTCCCAGCCACCAGAGAGGCCGATGCTTTTTCCTATAGTGTGCAAGCACGACCACCACTGCTGGATTGTAGGGTGTTCGTAACCCCTGGATACAAGCAGTATATAATGTGATGGAAAAATTGATCAAGCCAGCAAAGGAGGCAATATGGACGATCACCATACGTTAATAAGTTCCTTGTTTTAACTTTCACTGCATGATAAATGCCACTAGCTGAAGTGAGAGAACCCCTTTTAAGTCTGTATCTCAGGCACATGGCTGTCACAAAATAAAATCCCTTTATCCTCTTACCGACTGTTACCAGGTGAAGAGTTCCGTAATGGAAATGTTGGATTAAGCAAAGATTAGTTAAAGCTAGCAGAGTATTTATTTAACCAGCCATCCAGAGCAGCGCTCATGGAATATGCTGTAGCCCTAATGTCCTTTTGATGTTTTACGAAAACACTTGTTTTTTCTGGCGCTAAGAAGCCTGGGAGCAGATGGTAAAGCAAAAGATTCTTCATAGAGAGGAAATATTGTCTGCATTAGTAAATCCATTGGCTTCTTGATTAGAAACAAAGTAAGGGTGGTACTTTACCAAGGAGAAGCCTTTTAATATAGGGCTACCCACTATGCATTGCGAATTCATGGTTTACGTTCACAATGGTCTCTCTATTTCTTGGACAGTGGCTGTATTATAATATCCTATTTCTTGTTAGGTGTTTTTGGAATTCTTTTATCTTGAGCAGCTGCGTTCTGTTTGGATACTCGTTGACCTTTCTCTATATGTCAGACTAAATCCGGGGTGCACATCCTTCTCTGTTCTGAGGGCCGGCAGACTGAACCATTCCCCAGGGCTGCAAAAAATATGAAGCGGTATTCCCATCTAAGACATTTTAGGCTGGGTCCACACATGACAGCGTTGTACAGAACCAGAACCAGAGCTTTCAGCAGTTCTCCGCCACACATGGCAGAAACAAAATCTGCTGCAGAAGCTGACCTGTGGTGCCCATTTGAAATCTGCAGCAGGTCACTGCAGTTTTCACCCTTTCCAATGCAAAGACTGACACTGCATCTAATCTGCAGCTTTTCTGCAACAAAAACCCACCACTCGGGGCATTTTTTTCTTTTTCTACTGCAGAAAATCCTCAGATAATCAGTCACATGA
The DNA here is from genome assembly GCF_014858855.1 of Bufo gargarizans. Lineage (NCBI taxonomy): Eukaryota > Metazoa > Chordata > Amphibia > Anura > Bufonidae > Bufo > Bufo gargarizans. Next base: position 452,192,799 of record NC_058080.1, read on the forward strand.
GAACCGGGCCATAAGTGTATTTCCAATCCGTATATGGCCCGGTATAGGATTATTCACATGGGTGTTTAATTGTCAGTTTTGAAAACCGCAGCATGTCCTAGATTTTTTTTTTTTTTTTTTTTTTTTTTTTTTTTTTTTTTTTTGCGTATTTGCTTCCAAATACGCACATTTTAGTCTTAGTCTATGGGAGTGCAAGGAGGAAGAAATGGGCACGTGAATCCGAATGAATTACTGATGACAATGCTGATCTCATCGAGAATCCATGTGTATTCCGGAGGCAGAATACGCACGGATTTCCATACTCTTGTGTGAAAGCGGCCTTAGGCATATTAAACGTCTTCTTACCAGCTCCAGTTTCCAGACTCTCACCTCTCGGGAGAATGGGGACCCCTTCTCCCCAGTTCTCACTGCAGAAAGTGTCTCTCTCCACTGTAGTCTATCAAATGCTGTGTGTGAAAGTGTTTCTCTACTTCCATAAACTACAATAAAGAGACCCCCTCTCTACTTAATCTACTCGTTCCTGGAGTGTCACACAGGGACCAGAAGACCCCTATTTTGCCATATAAATGGGTCCCAGAGATGGATATGCAATGCTCCATTAGTTCAAAGCATGCCACTACATTTCTCTCTGACATGAATATTGCATGCAGGTAGTCATCAGACACAAATGTCTATGACCAGATGGTTGCGGGCTACACAGAGTGACATCACAAACAGCATGCGACCCCCGGGCCGCAGCTTGTGCACCCTAAAAGGATCCGTGTGTGTATTGACAAATTTACTATAGACTGCTTGGTGTATGTAGGTGTGTATATATACACTGTATAAACATAAGAGAGATATTTAGAGCATATAGAGAGAGATATTTAGCGCAGAGAGAGGGGGGGAGCTATGTAGAGCAGAGATAAAGAGATATTGGTGTATAAAGAGGGAGGCAGGCCTGGGCTGCAATGATTATGATGCTGGTTCTCGGCGACAACTTACTTTTAGCTCATGAGTGACACACCGCTGAAATCAGCATTTCTGTCACTACTTTATACTGCACTCAGTGAGGTCAGCATAACGTTGATGAAAGGTTCCCTATAAAGAGGACCTTTCATCTGGCAAAACATTGTGAACGAAGTATCATGATCTGTACAGCGGCACCCAGGGATCTCACTGCACTTGCTATTATCCCTGGGCGCCGCTCCGTTCTCCAGCTATGCCATCCGGTATGTTCGGTCACTGGGTTATAGTAGGCGGAGACTTGGGGGACTTGGTTATAGTAGGCGGAGTCTGCCCTTGTTCTCCTGGGTGTTTCCTTCTCCCAGGCTGTAGCGCTGGCCAATGGCAGCGCAGAGCTCACAGCCTGGGAGGTTTTTTTCTATAACCAAGTGACCGAACATACCGGAGGGCATAGCGGGAGAACGAAGCGGTGCCCATGGATAAAGGTTTTCCTGCTTTTGTAGCCTAATCACATAAAGGGAATATGGCCCTGAGATTTACATAGTGGCCATTTTTGATTAAAGACACTACGTGAAATCGGTGTTGTGATGACCTCATCCTGCTGCCCGGCGTGGTGACATGCATTCAAGATTTTGTGCCGTGTCTTCAGTCAAGATGGCCGCGGCAGCCTCTTCACAAGCAAATGGATGAGCTGAATGTTTTTTGTTCTCCCCCCCCCCCCCCCCCCCCCCCCCCCAACCCCCCCACACCATTTCAGGGAAAATTCATTATCACAAAGCGCGAGAATATTTGGCTTTGCAGCGAATCGAATTTCTCCTGAAATACATTTGACTTTGATTCGCTCATCACTAGTCACACATACAGTTTGCGTATCCATTCATACTCCTTGGTAGTGATATTTGCATAAGACCTAGGTAATAGGATGATCTGGCTTAACTATAATTACATGCAAGGGGACAGTGATGCAAACCTTCAATTAGACTTATGTGCACCGTAGGCTTTTAGGCTATATTCACACGACACTGTCAGTTTTTTATTGCCCATTTTTCAACCACTTTTGCATCCATTTTTAACGGCCATTAAAAATGGATTTTTTTTCTTTTTTTATTTAAATCCCAACCTCTGCGATATACATAACGTCCCCCAGAGTGGCCCAAAGCAGTAATAATGTGCAGGTTTTTTTTTCAATGCTGATTTAAAAAAAATAACATTTCACATCCACTTGCATGCACAGAGGGAAGTCACTCTTCCCTTGATGCTGAAGGACCTGCACTTCCAGCGTGATGATGTCACAATGCACCCCCAGTGATCATGCAGAATTTCAAGAGAGCATTATTTTAACCCCTAAAAGACAATTTTCCACTAGTGTACCCGTTTTTAATGGCCTTTAAACGGGTGCACTCTTGTCTCACGGGCGTTACAAACAGTCCCATTAAATTCAATGAGTTCTGACTGGCAGTTAAAAACAGGCAAAAATAGAACACGTCCTATTTTGATGGCCGCTATTAACTGGCCATTAAAAAAACTGCTATGTGAATATTCCCTTGACTTCATCTTGTTCTAAGAACGGCCGTGTGACTGCTGTTACAAAAATGGTCGTCAAAGAGCCGTTTTTCTTTAACTGTTGTGTGAATGTAGCCTTAGGAGTCTGATACACAGTGCGATGTAGAATGCCAAACATTAGGTATTTCAGATGGCTGTTTTTGAAATGATTTAGCTTTGCGGTTGGTCTGTGAAGGTTGTCTCTTTGGATGACTGTGCTATAAGGTCAAATTAATTGATGACCAATATCTGTGATGATCGGTGGCCTAATTATGGGTTGCACATCTGTTGTTTTGCATGAACCGCGTTATATAAACTGAGAAGAATCTAACATGACAGATCAACTTTTCCACAAATATGTGCCTCGCCAGGTCACTCTTATTTGATTATTTATGGTGCTGCTCTTTCCATGAGTCCTATAGAGCAGGGTTCCTCAACTCCGGTCCGCAGGGTTCCTCAACTCCGGTCCGCAGGGCCCATCTACCAGTCAGGTTTTCAGGATTTCTTTAGTATTGAGCAGGTGATATAATTTGTGTCAGTGCATCAGGACTTACCACAGGTATTCATTCTGTGGGATATTCTCAAATCATGACTGGTAGGTGGGCCCTGGAATTGAGGAATATTGCTATAGAGAATGGAGAAAGTGGTCACATGTCCATTCATCACATGGATGTTGTAGACAGCAGGACACCCGTTATGGAGCCCATATAAGGTATATGCCATAAATGTCTACGGATGGGATAACCCTTTAAATGGAGCCTGTCATCATGAAAATTCAGTGTACTTTGCAGGCAGCATGTATAGAGCAGGAGGAGCTGAGCAGATTGATATATAATTTTGTAAGAAAATATTCATCATAACTTGTAATTTACACATTAAAATTTATACTCCTTCTGCAGCGCTCCAGATGGCGACCAAAATGGTCGCCAATGCGCCCTAAAGTTTGCAGATGGCGACAAGACTTCTTAGCCTTGTTGCCATTTGCGACAGGGCTGCCGCGCTGTAGCTGAATATTGCGTTGGGGCATGGGAGCCAATAATTCCTTGCCCCGCCGCCAATCACCTACACTACAGGCCTGAGGTCTATTTGGTAATGAAATCCCAGCGCAGGCGGGTGTGAGGACATCATCACGCCCACCTGTGACGAGACGCCCAGCAGTGAGTTGTGCACATCTGCGTCGCACCATCCTGGGCCATACCAGCAGCTAGTGAGCGCCAGTGAAAGGACACAGGTGAGTATAAGATTTTATAGTGCTAACATTACTGGTCAGAAGGGGGGCACTGGGGGGACATTACTGGCCGTAAGGGGGGTACTGGGGGGACATTACTGGCCGTAAGGGGGGTACTGGGGGGACATTACTGGCCGTAAGGGGGGTACTGGGGGGACATTACTGGCCGTAAGGGGGGTACTGGGGAGACATTGCTGGCCGTAAGGGGGGCACTGGGGGGACATTACTGGCCGTAAGGGGGGCACTGGGGGGACATTACTGGCTGGGGGGGGCATTACTGGCCGTAAGGGGGCCACTGGGGGGACATTATTGACCGTAAGGGGGGCAGTGGGGGACATTATTTGCAGGAAGGGGGGCACTAGGAGGACATTGCTGGCTGTAAGGGGGGGTACTAGGGGGATATTACTGGCCGTAAGGGGGCCACTGAGGGGACATTACTGGCCGTAAGATGGGCACTGGGGGACATTTGTGGGAAGGGGGGCACTGGGAGACATTACTAGCCATAAGGGGGGCACTAGAGGACAGTATAGGGGGAAATTACTACTGTGGAGCATATTTCTATTGTGGGAGAGTAATTACTATGTGTGGGGAAATTACTATATGGGGGCAGTGTGGGAGAAAATTACTACGTGAGAGCAGTGGGGGGGGGGGGGTTACTACTGTGCAGGCAATGTGGGGGGAAATTACTATGTGAGGGCAGTGTGTGGGAGGGGGGGATTAATCTAAGGTTTTATTATTACTGGGGCACTCTAGGTGGCATTTATAATTGCTGTAGACACTATAGGGACATTATTTCTAGTGGGGTCACTATTTTTTCAGCAGTATAGTACCTTGGACATTGGGGAGCACCACGGGCACAGTATTGGGAATGGCAGCAGGATGACATTGTTGGGGCACCAGGATGGGGGGGGGGGGGGGGGGGGTTGATGGAAAAATAGAAAAATGTCTGTAACAAACTCTGTAGAGATGAGATGCGGCTGAAAGAATTTGTCATGGAGGTCTGGGTCAAATGGAGAAGAGGAAAGAGAAGGTCTACATGACAGTAGATGTCACTGGATGTAATCGGTATGTGGTGCTGTATTCTCCTATATGTAGTGCTGGCTCATTACTGTGATCTGTGTCATCTTCTCCAAGTTTTTTTTTTTTTAATTAAAATTATATATAGTTTCAATTTGGCGACTACATTTTTCAGTTTAGGAGCCAATGGCTCCTGTTTATTTTATTTTTTTTGTCTGGAGCCCTCCCTCTAGGATTGGGAATACACAGACTATAAATGAATGAAATACAAGTTTTACTGAATTTTTTTACCATAAAATTATATATCAATCTGCTCAGCTCCTTCTCTATAAGATGCTGCTTAGATGCCATGTTATGTTCAACTTTACGGGTTCTCTTTAAAGTCAAATAGGTCTACTACTCTACTTAACAAAGGATAAGAAATAACCAACTTGGAAGATGAAACTTGCGTTGTCACATTTAATATTTCATGCCGCCAAACAATAACCCTTGAGTAAATATTTCACTGTTCCCAAAGTGCTGTTTGCGTTTTAATTTCTGCTGCTGTGTGTTTATTACAGTGAAGCATCTGCTCCATTTCACCACAGGAGAGACATTGATCCATGAAAAATGCAGGAGCATCTACACCAGCCAGATTTATATTTAATCATAGCGTTGAAGTAATAAATTGGAATTATTGATTTGCTCTCCTGGTTTGGTAAAAGATGCATGCACTGTGCTCTCAAGTATAGCATGGGCCCACACATATAAATGTATTTTCTGTACTTTCTTTACACAGGAAATTATTAGTGCATTGCCCAATTTAATGCAGGATAAATATGGGCGGAAGGTTCTGCTGTATTTGCTGAGTGGACGCAATTCTGCACATTTCCTACCTGAGATTATTGAAGTGCTCAAACAAGGCGATGGAAACGCACACAGGTAAGCATGGTATATATGTTCAGATTAAAGGGGTTCTCCGGGCTACAGATATTGATGACCTGTCCTCCAGATTGGGTCATCAATATCAGACTGGTGAGGCTTTGACACCCAGGACACCCACCAGTCAACTATTTTGGTTGCCTCGGCGTCAGGAACGATACGGTGTACATAGCTGGAGGCAGACAGTGCTGTACACTGTAGTGGCCGTGTTGGGGTACTGCCGCTTGGCTCCCATTCAAGTGAAGAATGCTGACGGTACGGAGCCTTCTGCTTCCATCCACACACACAGCTGATCTGTGGGAATGCTTGGTGTTAAAGACCCACCTATCTAGTATTAATCGTTGATCCTGGGGATCATCAATATCTGTAGTCAATTTTTTTGTTTTTGCTCCAATTTAGGCTACTTTCACACTTGCGTTAGGAGCGGATCCGTCTGGTGTCTGCACAGACGGATCCGCTCCTATAATGCAAACGCTTGCATCCGTTCAGAACGGATCCGTTTGCATAACTGTTTATTTCAGATCTGATTTTTCACTTCGGAAAACTCAGATCCGACAGTATATTCTAAACACAAGCGTTCCCATGGTGATGGGGACGCTTCATGTTAGAATATACTGAGAACTGTGTACACGACTGCTGCCTGGCAGATGCTGCCAGGCAGCAGGGGGCAGACCCCCCCCCCCTCCTGTATTTAACTTATTGGTGGCCAGTGCGGCCCCCCCTCCCTCCCCAGTATTAAATATGACCAGTGCAGCCTTCCCCTCGCTCCTTCCCCAGTATTACATATGACCAGTGCGGCCCCCTCCCTCTATATTTATTGGTGGCCGGGCCAGTGCGGATTCCAAGTATTGTGAGCAGTGCGGCCTCCCCTCTCCCCCCCTAATTAAAATCACCCCCCCATCATTGGTGGCAGCGGAGAGTACCGATCGGAGTCCCAGTTTAAATCGCTGGGGCTCCGATCGGTTACCATGGCAACCAAGACGCTATTGCAGTCTTGGCTGCCATGGTTACTTGGCAATAAATACAAGCATTATACTTACCTGAAGAGCTGCGATGTCTGACCGGCCGGGAGCTCCTCCTACTGGTAAGTGAAAGGTCTGTGCGGCGCATTGCCTATAGCTGGCACACCATCCAGAGTCATAAAAAATCATGTAGATTGGATTCAGATGTAGTAAGGACTGGTTGTAATTTAATTCTTGTTTGACTCTAATTTGGAGAAAACTTAATTGACATTTGTATACTTTTTACACACTAACAGTTTGACCTTGTTAATTTTGTCCTTCTCTCATCTCCTTACAGCAAAAAGGATCCTTCAGTGCGACACCGTGAGCTGCTGGAAGCCGTATCTGGCCCATTGCTAAAATATCTTGAGGAGAACATACAGGACTTGGTGTTACAGAATGCTATGTGTGTCGTGGTGACAAATACTCTTCTCTATGCGCTGGGGGACTCGCAGCCTGTCATGTCTGCAATCGCTAGCATAGCAGCTGAAGATTTCGTACCAGGTGGCAAAGATGGAGAGGTATTTAAGTTTTTTTTTTATATACCCTGCATCTGTAGCGTTTTTATACTGTAGTATGCTAATTCTTTTTATTAGATTTGATCTCCTCTCTAATATACCATAGTTCTTACTTACAGAAATGTTTTTCTTACTACATGGAAAATATACAATACTGCATTTAGTAAAATCGTGATATAAATTCCATATTAAACTGTACTACTCAGCACAGAGGTGATCTTGTAATCTTTCTTGGTGGATATAGTTCACTAAACTTTTAAAAGTTCTGTTTAAGCTCAAACCGAGGAACAAAAATAAATAAATAAATTAGTCTATTTTAATCCAAATGTATTTAAATGGTTGCTTTTAAGCATTAGTCATGCTCAGTTAGTGTCTGTTTTGTTAGGTTTCCACTGGCAGAACAAAAAGTCCTGTGTTCTTTTCACCAAAAATAACGGATATATGATGGAATGGAGCTTTTCTGTTTTTTTTTGTTTTTTTTTATTTGGTTGTTTTTTTTTGTTCGTGCGGCTTTTATCATTTTGGTCAGTGAATAACTGAAAGAAATGGAAGTTGTTTCTATCCATCATTCAGTCCCTTAAACCAATACCAATTTTTTTGTTGAACAGAATAACGGAAAAACCAACACAGATGTGAACTCAGCCCAAGTTGACAAAACACTTAAAGGCAACCTGTCACCGGGATTTGATGTATAGAGCTGAGGACATGGGTTGCTAGATCACCGCTAGCACATCCACAATACCCAGTCCCCATAGCTCTGTGTGCTTTTATTGTGGGGAAAAAAACGATTTGATCCATATGCAAATTATCCTGAGATGTGTCCTGTATGTGAGATGAGTCCAGCGTGAAGGAGCCGAGCACCGCCCCGCATCCTCAGAATCTCCTCCTTGCTCCCCGACGCCAGAAAGCCTGAGCGCCGTAATCTTGCGAGCTAGCGCATGCGCAGTGCCCTTATAGTGTTCCTTCCCTGTGCTGGCATCAGCCTCGGGGAAGGAACAGCGCATGTGCTAGCTCGCGCATCACGAGATTACGGCGCTCTGGCTGTCTGACTAGAGGCAGAAAAAAATTAAGAAAAATCAATAATCTTTCTTGAAAATAATTGAGATTTTTTATTATTTTGCCCAGCCCTAGTGTGGTGTAATAAATGCCTTGTTAGTTACTCAAATCAAATATATTGCAAATGGACAATCCAACAAGAAACAGAGTAGACCTTACCTGTAGATTGACATTTCAATCTGTCCACTGTTTGTAATGTAATGCATCATTGCTTATTGTATGCGGTATATTCAGTTTGGGCATTTCCTATTGTCATTGGCGTACAAGTCAATGTTGAAAACACTGGAGCTTGCTATAAAACCCTTACTGCGTGACATTTGTTAGTGCATCAAAGACGAATTGTTTGCATGTACCATAGTTTTTGATGTGGGCACAGTGCGTATTCCACTTGGGATTGAGAGTGATCTTCTTTGTGGTTCTTTAAAGCTTCACATTGCCGAGCACCCTGCTGGTCACCTTGTGCTGAAATGGTTGCTGAAGCAAGATAAAGACTTGAAAGAACAGGGTAAAGAAGGTAAGATGATACATATGACCTTTATAGAATTTAACAAGTATTACAGGGCTACTTTAGTCCAACAGACTTATTCATACTTCAATGGTATCGTGTTGGTATGATTTTAGTTGTTTTGGATGTAGAGGAGCTCATTTACTTAAAGACTGACATTTCACACTCCAATCTTAGTAAAAATCCTGCTGGAGTAAGGTACAACCAATTTAGTTAATGAGGACCTTCACCAATCCTGACATGTCTTAGTAACGACTTGCATTTCTGCTGTTTTACGGTGGGTGGTTGGGAAGGGGTTAAGGTTGCAATTTGTTTCTTAGGTGTGTGTGTTGAGTATTATATTTTATTAGGATAATATTCAGTAATGATCATACAATTTAAAATGACCGTAGATGGCTTGTGTGCCCTCACTTCTCAAAAGGTACTTGTTAGTATCGATCTCAAAATGCATTTACACATTTCACTCAATAGAATCCTATCTTTTATGCAATTCTTAATAGGCTCTTTTGCTGGAACGTTACTAGAACACGTGGGCATCAAGAACCTCAGCAGCTGGGCACAAGTGAACAGGGGAGCCATAGTCCTTTGCTGGTAAGAGTCCGACTAGTCTTTTATATTAGCCTAACCATATTGCTAAAGCTACACTGGAGTGTTTTTTTGGGGGGAAAACCATTTAACTGTTTTGAAATGGCCTGGTCAAAACCCAATCCAATTAAGAATGTCTGAGGCATGACTTGAAGACTAGTGTACACCAACTCACCCCATCAAACTTGAAGGAACTGTAGCACAGTATTGACTTTTAGGGGCTAAATACTTATTTTTTTGTCCTTATTGTTTGTTTCACATTAAAAAAATATTTTATGCCTTTTAAAGTAGGTGTGCTGTATAAATCAAATGGTACAAACCCCCCCAAATACATTTAAACTCCAGGTTGTAATGCAACAAAAGAAGACAAACACCAAGTGGGACGTCTTTCGCAAGATGTTGCGTTTAACCCCTTCACGCCCGATGACCTACATGTACGTCATCGGCCGTGTGTTTAAAGATGGCGCCCGCTGCGGGTGCCAAAGCTGCAGGTGGCCACTTGCTTCTTATAGAAGACACCCGCAGCTAATGTCCGTAACTGACAGTAATGCCGATCGCGGACATTTAACCCCTCAGATACCATGCTCAATCCTGACCACGGCATCTGAGCGCTCTGAAAACCGAAAGCTTTCGGTTGTTCTCCGGCTCCCCCGTGTGGCGATCGGAGGAGCCGGAGCGTGTATGCAGCAGCCCCTGTCTTTGTGAATGACAGGAGGCTGCTGCATAGTATTTCCTATGGAGCCCTTGCCTGTAATAGGGCTCCATAGGAAAGTAGTAAAATCATCATAGATTCCAATGCAAGTGCATTGGAGTCTATGATAATAGCAATCTAATGATTGCATGGTATAGTTCACTATGGGAGCTATAAAACAGTGTAACGAAAAAAACAAGACCTCATGTGGCTATGTGAACAGACAAGTAAAAAAGTTATGGCTCTGGGAAGGCAGGGAGCGTAAAACGAAAACGCAAAAAAAAAAAAAACTCCGGGCCTGAAAGGGTAATGTGTAAACATAAAATAAAACAACTTGAACTGGCTACTAAATTATAGGTTTAAATTGAAAATGTTAAACATGGTGGATAACTGGAAAAGAGAATTGAAATGAAATGAGTTATGGTGAAGTAATAGGCAGGAGGAGTGCTGCATTTCACAGACCGGGCAACACTATTGCCAAATCTCAGCGTCCGTTATCTCCAAGACAAACGTCTCTTCAAGGACAGGGACTAAAAGGCCCCACAGGCACGTCTAGGAAAGCCTACAATAGTGGGTTGAAATTTTCCATGAATACTTTTAAAAAACACAGTTGTGCAAATTTAATATTTGTCAAGTGTAATTCTGACAAGTAGAAGAGTTTCAGAAAATAAAAAAGCCATTGTGACTGTTGACTTCGCTCCACATTTCCATCTATTCATATGTGTCTTGGGGAAGGGTACAAACCGCGCTGCAGTTAATTCCATCCCCTTTTAGACCCTGCACTCTTTACCTCTCTCTAATCCTCATTAACAATGGCTGGCTGAGTTTTGCAAGACGATTGACCCCTAGGAGGAATAGATCTACGTCGCAATGTGACTTGTAATGAAGCACATCTCAGCGTGGGCATTATACCCTTTGTTCAGTGAGTCGCTGGTTGTAATCGCCTACCCCTCTTACTCCAGGAGATATTGTTAGGCAATATCATTAACTCTGCTCCCGTTGGCCTTGGCTCATTGTTTAGCTGGTTACAGTAATTCAAAGGAGTAGTGTTCTAGAGAGCATTATGGTGCCGAGTCATTATTTGCTTGAGATTACAGGCTTTAAATATTTTAATGTTTTTTATCATTGCACAGTGGTTAGCCTTGCTGCTCTTTGCTTTGTAAATTAAAAGGGATCATTTGCGGCATCCATAATGTACAGGGGGAAGAACAAGTTAAAAGCTGTTAGCAGGAAAACCTATAAAGACTTACAGCACTTTCACATTGTAATGGTATTTATCTTGACGTTGCAACATTTTTGTTAAATTATTATTATTATTTTTTTTTCAGCCTTTTACAAAGTTCGGATGAAGAAATTGCCACTCAAGTAAAAAATGGACTCAAGGGCATTGTGACCAAACCAAAAGACACCAAAAACAATAAAGCAATCGAAGCTTTACTAGAACATTTACATTCTTCCTAGTTTTGACTCTTTAGAGGAATCCTGGCCGGCGTGTCATCTGTAGGCTCGGGAAAGGCTTGTAAGAAGGTTTTATATTTATAAATAAAACTCTTTTACACAGTTGTTGTTTTTTAGCCCTTTATTTCATTAGCATCTACAGTATATATTTATTGCTATAGTCTTATTAAAGGATTGTCACGACAATCCCTTCTTAGGGATCATGCACACGACCGTTTTGTGGTCCATTTTTCACAGATCCGTTGTTCCGTATCTGAGTCATCTTCCGTTCCGTTATTCCACAAAACATATCCATATGGTTTCCGTATGCAATTCGTTTTTTGGGGATTGGAAAACGGAAACAGTAACTTATTAATCACCAAACACATGAGCAATATGGGCCTGGCATAGCATTTCTACAGTATGGATCCGCAAAATACGGATGACATACGAATGTGTTCCATATTATTTGCGGAACCATTGACTCAAATGGGGCCTCGGACTGTGATTTGCAGACAATAATAGGACATGCACTACTTTTTTGCGGTACGGAAACGGAATGCACACAGAGTACCTTCCACTGTTTTTGCTGACCCATTGAAGTGAATGGTTCCGCATACTGTCCTCAAAAAAAAAAAAAACGGAACGGAAGTGGAAAGAAAATTAGTTAGTGTGAATGAGCCCTTATTAAAAGGATCTGAGAAGAAGAGTTCTGCTGTCAGGATGCCCAGCGATCGGCTGTAATCTGTGGAGGAACCCAGCAGCAAATGTTTCAATTTCCTAGTAGTGCCACCGCTGGTCCGCACTATGTGAGAGTGCCCTGACTCTCCCACCATGGCACATCAGGTGGGGCTGGTAGAAAGGACAGGTGTGTTGGATTTCAACATGCCTAATGTTTTTGTTCTCAAATGAGATTAGTTAGTAAAAGATTTGTCTGACAGTGGCTCATTCCTCTCTCTGTTTAGGACAAATGCACACGGGCCATGAGAAGAGTTGGTGACAGAGGTGTTTGACACTGGCTTATTCCCCTCTCTCTGTTTAGGATACGTGCATCCTGGGCCGTGATATTAGTTTGTAATAGGGGTGAGCAAATCAAGCTTCAGATCCAAGATCCGAAGTTGATTCGTTCCTAAACGGTTTAATGCTGTACGCAGACCTGTCTCTGTACAGCATTAAAATGTATGTGCTGTGGTGGGGCAAAATTCGTTAAAGGGGTTGTCCAGGTTCAGAGCTGAACCGGACATATCCCCTTCATCACCCAGGCAGCCCCTCTGAGAATATTTTATGCTCCTATGCTCTCCTTTGCCCTGCGCTGAATCACCTTTTCTGCAGATCCTGTGACATGACGGGTCTCTGCTAGGCGGGAGATTGCGCTCATCTCAGATGGGTTTTTGAGGAGGAGAATAAGAAAAAATATATTTTTAACCAAAAGGTGTGCTTTTTGTGGGTTTTGAAGTAATGGTGATCTGTGCATGACACTACTATGGGGGATCTGTGGAGGGCACTGTTATGGGGGTAGATTTGTTTTGTGGGTGGCACTGTTATGGGGGGGATCTGAGGGGGGCACTGTTAGGCCTCTTTCACATGGGCGTTGCGGGAAAAGGTGCGGGTGCGTTGCGGGAACACGCGCGATTTTTCTGTGCGAGTGCAAAACATTGTAATGCGGTTTACATTCGCGTGAGAAAAATCGTGCATGTTTGGTACCCAAACCCGAACTTCTTCACAGAAGTTCGGGTCTGGGATCGGTGTTCTGTAGATTGTATTATTTTCCCTTATAACATGGTTATAAGGGGATATAATAGCATTCTGAATACAGAATGCATAGTAAAATAGCGCTGGAGGGGTTAAAAAAAATAAAAAAAAATTTAACTCGCCTTAATCTCCTTCTGTCTCCATCTTAGCTGTGTGCAGTAACAGGACCTGTGGTGACGTCAGTCCGGTCATCACATGATCCATCACATGATCCATCACATGATCTTTTACCATGGTGATGGTTCATGTGATGACCGGAGTGACGTCACCACAGGTCCTGTTACTGCACACAGCAAAGATGAAGACAGAAGGAGATGCCGGCTGTGCGAACAAGTGGATTAAGGTGAGTTAAATTATGAAAAAAAATAAAAATAAAATGTATCCCCTCCAGCGCTATATTACTATGCATTCTGTATTCAGAATGCTATTATTTTCCCTTATAACCATGTTATAAGGGAAAATAATAATGATCGGGTCTCCATCCCGATCGTCTCCTAGCAACCGTGCGTGAAAATCGCACCGCATCCGCACTTGCTTGCCGATGCTTGCGATTTTCACGCAACCCCATTCATTTCTATGGGGCTTGCGTTACGTGAAAAACGCTGAATATAGAGCATGCTGCGATTTTCACGCAACGCACAAGTGGTGCGTGAAAATCACCGCTCATGTGAACAGCCCCATAGAAATGAATGGGTCGGGATTCAGTGTGGGTGCAATGCGTTCAACTCATGCATCGCATCCGCGCGGAATACTCACCCGTGTGAAAGTGGCCTCATGGTTCTACTAGGCGGAGTCTGCCCTGTTTATCTAAAAAGAAATGCAGGTAAGTTAAAGCCATATACTAAAATCTGCAATTCCCTTCTCAGTAGTGGAGGAGACTGCTGCTATTACATGTAGCGATCTCCTCCACAGCATGGGGAGGAGCAATCATTATACAATCGCTCGTCCTCATACTGTCTAGTTATTTGCTGGCAGCAGATCGTGATTAGACAGCAAGATCTGCTACCAGCAAATTGTGATCTTACAGCATACTGAAAGATCACGATTGCCCAATGAACGAGTGTTTGCTCTTTCATCGGCTAATTGGCAGCAGTATTACACTGCCAGATGATCGTTAATACGAATGCACGTTACCGATCATCTGTCAGAAAATCTGCCAGTGTAATACAGGCTTAAGGAGCATAATAGTTGAATAAAAAGACATTTCTGGGAGCGACAGAATGATGGCACTGCTATAGAACTGCTACCATTTTTAATATATTTATTATGACATGTGGGTTCTCCTTACATCTCAGGTTTAAAATATAAGGGTATATGGGCAATTTAGGTCCACCTATGTCCCCCCTGGAACCTCTTTAGGACTATTAATAGTGCCTCCTTATTTTTCATGCAGAGATATATGGGTATTTTGCCCTCTTCCAAGATGGCACTGGCTGCACTTCCGGTAAAGCTTACGTTGTAACTGATGTGTCCGCCGGCTGGCGCGGCAGCATGCGCAGGAATGGGCGGAGACACCCGCGACTCATATTCACGTGAGATTGGCTTGGATATTGCTATTCCGAGGGCTTTCTCGCGAGTCTTGCTATAGCAATGACTGAGGCTCTATATTATATTATAATGAGCACCGGGTACAGGTGATCTAACTTACGGTAGGGTGGGATTTTAGACGCAACAGGGTATATAAGGCTTGATATTGGATCAGATAAACATGCCCCCAGAAGAAGCGCGGCGAAACGTACGTTGGGGTTTTTTCCTTTTCCCGTCTAGCTCTGCAATCGGTATGTTTAGACTGACACTGAGAAGAGCTACTAAACTGGTACATCGATTGCAGGATAAAACTTACCAGGAAAGATTAAAGGACCTTAACATGTATAGCTTGGAAGAAAGACGAGACAGAGGGGATATGATGGAAACGTTTAAATACATAAAGGGAATCAACAAGGTAAAAGAGGAGAGAATATTTAAAAGAAGAAAAACTGCTACAAGAGGACATAGTTTTAAATTAGAGGGGCAAAGTTTTAAAAGTAATATCAGGAAGTATTACTTTACTGAGAGAGTAGTGGATGCATGGAATAGCCTTCCTGCAGAAGTGGTAGCTGCAAATACAGTGGAGGAGTTTAAGCATGCATGGGATAGGCATAAGGCCATCCTTCATATAAGAGGGCCAGAGACTATCCATAATATTCAGTATATTGGGCAGACTAGATGGGCCAAATGGTTCTTATCTGCCGACACATTCTATGTTTCTATGTTGTTCGTGCATCTGCCATAGTATTTAGGTTTACTGTTACCGTGTGTATCATCTGTTTTCAGGCAGATCATCTGTGTGTGTGTGTGTGTGTGTGTGTGTGTGTGTGTGTGTGTCGGGGGGGGGGAGTTAAAGGGATTTTTCAGGACTCAGTTTGTGGCAACAAATGCAACTTAATTACACATAACACCGCTGTAGGAGTCAGTTTGTAATATACTTACCATTCCGAACTTGGTGTATAGGGCTCTCAGGGTAATGTGTTGCTCTACTTCTAAAAATCAAGCTTCCTCCGACATCACATGCTTTACTGGGTTTTTAGCTTGGGCTATGGACAGGACATCAGTTTAACTGTGGACAGGGCCAGAACTATTCCTCTCCGCAGGTGGATTCAGGAGTTTGTGCATGCGCGAGGGAGAGGAATTGTGCCGATGCTCGTTCATTGGGTGATCACTGACACCTTTATCTGGGGCAATTGTCAGAAACAAGAGATTTTACAAATGCTCATAATTGACCTAATGATCGGTCTGTGTAAAAGAACTGTCTTAAAAGGCATCTGTCAGATTTGTACCTATGATGCTGGCTGACCTGTTACATGTGTGCTTGGCAGCTGAAGGCATCTGTGTTGGTCCCATGTTTATATGTGCCTGCATTGCTGGGAAAAATATGTTTCAATATATGCAAATTAGGTTCTAGGAGCAACAGGGGCGTTTCCCTTACACCTAAAGATTCAAGGCATTTATAATGAGGGAAATATTTGAAGGCAATTTTGCTTGAGCCTGAGTTGGAGATCTTTATGCCACATTTATAAAATATTGCATGTTTGATAAATTTGTCTTATCCTTTCCTACTCCACCCTCCTACTGGAGTGAGATTGCAACTTTTTAAAAATGTCTCGGGGATAAATCTGGAGTGAAACTCACTGGAGTGAGTGGTGTAAACATGCAAAAAGTTGCAAAATGTTTGCGCAAGTGAGCTCCTGAAAAGTCACAAAAGGCATGATAAATCAGGGCCATGCTGTTTATTAGTATTCTTCTATAGCTAATGTGTCTGTTAGGAAGCACATTAGAAGCTGTGTAATACATTCAGACACATGTTCGTTAGTGTTGATCGAGCACCATAGTGCTCGGGGGCTCGGCCCGAACATCCAAGTATAATGGAAGTCAAAGGGAGAACCCGAGCATTAAACCAGGTACCCCCTGCTCTGAATCGGGCAGGGTGCCTGGTTCATAGGAAAAGGTCAGAAATTGATGGAAACACCACCGAGAACAGCATGGGGAGGATGTCTGGATGCATCTTGGACTCCCAGGATGCTACTGGGAACGGTGTTGTCCAAGTAGTACGCCACTTTTACAGACTGACAATAATACGCAGAAAACCGAAGATAAAATCGATTTTAGATGACAAATTGTTAGGAAACATTCTTTTCTGTATATTTACTTGTATATAAAGTGCAAGTGCTGCCAAAAATTACAAGGAAGAGGCACTCCGATACAACCTGTATATCACATAGAGGAGGGCCTCATTCACATTGTGGTACAATTGTTCATGTAGTAGGACTCCTACACTCATAAAGCCTATGCACTAAGTGAAAGGGCTGCCAAAAATTACAAGGAACCGGCACTACAATACACCCTTTATTACACATAAAGGAGGGCATCATACACAGCCTTGAAAAATTATGATTGATGGCCTTCTGATGACCCTCAAAAACATTTGGAGCAAGGGCCTGCTGATCTGACCATCTAAAACATTATGGGTGAGGGCTGCCGGTTTAGTGACTCTAGATAACCTGGGGAAGATCGCAGGCCCCCGTGACTATGACTATCCATTCGTATGTCTGGCCTATTAACTTTCAATGTTATTGTCAGCGCAAGCCATGGTGACTATGGGTAACAGGGAATTAGAGTTCGATTCCGGAGAGGGAGCCTGAGAAACAGCTATGACTACCACATCCAAGCAAGGCAGCATGTGATCAAATTATCTATTAGGTATAATTAGGTGAGGGCCTGCAGGTGATCTGACCCTGTAAAATATTTTGGGTGCAGGCCTGCTGGTGAGCTGACCCTGTTAAAGATTGTAGGTGAAGGCCTGCTAGTGAGCTGACCCTGTAAAAAAATATCCGAGGGCTTGCTGGTAAGCTGACCCTGTAAAAGATTTTAGGTGCGGGCCTGCTGGTGAGCTGACCCTCTAAAACATTATATGCGAGGGCCTTAATGTGAGCTGACCCGGTAAAAGATTTTAGGTGCGGGCCTGCTGGTGAGCTGACCCTGTAAAGGATTTTAGGTGCAGGCCTCCTGGTGAGCTGACCCTGGAAAAGATTTTAGGTGCGGGCCTGCTGGTGAGCTGACCCTCTAAAAGGTTGTAGGTGAGGGCCTGCAGGTGAGCTGACCCTCTAAAACATTATATGCGAGGGCCTTCAGGTGAGCTGACCTTGTAAAAGATTGTAGGTGAAGGCCTGCTAGTGAGCTGACCCTGTAAAACATATGCAATACCTGCTGGTGAGCTGACCATCTAAGAAATTATATGCGAGGGCCTGCTGGTGAGCTGACCCTCTAAAAAATTATATGCGAGGGCCTGTTGGTGAGCTGACCCTGTAAAACATTGTAGGTGAGGGCCTGCTAGTGAGCTGACCCTGTAAAAAAATTTATGCAAGGGACTGCTAGTGAGCTGACCCTGTAAAACATTAAATGCAAGGGCCTGCTGGTGAGCTGACCCTCCAAAAAATTATATGCGAGGGACTGCTGGTGAGCTGACCCTTTAAAAAATTATATGCGAGGGCCTGCAGCTGAGCTGACCCTGTAAAACATTACATGTGACGAATAAGCATGTGTTGATATGATGGAAGAGGAGAAGGAGGATGAGAAAAGGAAGATTCAACCATATACCCTTGTTTGTGGTGGAAGGGGTGCATGGGAATACAGTGTATTCAGTACATTATAAACAACACATTTAAAGTGCCTTGATGTTCATCAGCTTTCCTCTGGTGGAGTTGAGAAGTCATGGTCAATCCAGGCCTTGTTCATTTTTATAACAGTCAACCTGTCAGCATTTTCAGTTGACAGGCGGATACGCTTATCTGTTATAATGCCACCAGCAGCACTAAATACACGCTCAGACTAAACGCTGGCGGCAGGGCAGGCCAGCACCTCCAAGGTGTAATTCCCCAGTTCGTGCCACATGTAGTTGGACACCCAGTAGTTGTAAGGCACTGAGGGATCATTGAGGACGCTGACACAGTCTGCTATGTACCATCTTCCAAAACTTTTACCTCCTTGTGACACTAGGCCACGCATCAGGGTGGGCGTGTTGGCGGGGGTGTCATGAAACTGCCCCAGGCTTTGGAGAGTGTTGTTTTGACTCTGTTAGAACAGATGTGTATTACCCTAGTCTCCCCTCCTCAGTTGCCCAAGGAACTACAGACTCTGCCACCAGCGTTGTCAGATGGAGATTTTTTTAGCAATTTTTTAACATGGATTTTCTGGTATTGCACCGTTTTGTTCCTCCTCTCCACCAGAGGAATGAGAGATGAGAAGTTCTCTTTGTAGCGGGGGTCGAGAAGAGTGAACAACCAGTAATCTGTGTTGTCTAAAATGCATATAACGCACGTGTCGCGGGAAAGGCAGCCTAACATGAAGTCAGGCAAGACTTCGCTGTTGTCATCAGGGGGATCACTCTCAATCTCCTCATCCTCTTCCTCCTCTTCTGCGCACCCACGCTAAACAGATGGAATTAAACTTCAATGGGCACTACCCTCTGTAGTGGAGGCAACCGACTCCTCCTCCTCCTCCTCTTCATAGTCCAATTTGCGCTTAGAAGATGAACTGAGGGTGGTCTTGCTATCACCCTGTGTAATGTCTTCCCCCATTTCCACCTCTTCCACATTTAAACCGTCGTCCTTAATTGTGAGCAATGAGCGTTTGAGTAGACACAGAAGTGGGATGGTTACGCTGATAATAGCGTTATCGCCGCTCACCATCTGTGTTGATTCCTCAAAGTTTCTTAAAACCTCACAGAGGTCAGACATCCATGCCCACTCCTTGCTTGTGAATAGCGGACGCTGACTGGAAAGGCGACGACCATGTTGCTGCTGGTATTCCACTACTGCCCTCTGCTGCTCACAAAGCCTGGCCAACATGTGGAATGTGGAGTTCCAGCGCGTTCTCACGTCGCACAACAGCCGGTGAGCTGGCTTTCAAGCGCTGCTGCAGCGTTGACAGACTGGCTGGAAACTTATTTGTATAAAAATCTTCCTATTACACTCCCTACACTGTCTATTCCTTCCTATGCACAGCTCTCCCTAACACTGAGCAATTTAGCGCAGGTTGCGCTACAAACATATATTGCTGCTGTCACACACAATAGTCCTTACTTATTTTTATACCAAAAAAATATTCAATTACACTCCCTACACTCTCTGTCCCTTTTTATGCTTAGCTCTCCCTGACTACAAATGAGCCGAACATGCGTCATCGGGTGCTATATAGCACCTGATGAAGCGTTCCGGCCAGCCAATTACTGTAATGTCAGTAGCCAACATGGCTATTGGCATTACAGTGAGGGCAGTACTTACCTGCATGTTTATTGGCTGCTACGCAGCCAAGAAACGTGCGGGGAGGAGGCTTGAGCAAGGCGCTCGAGCACATGCGGTACTCGGCCGAGTACCGCCATGTGTCGAGCATCGAGATGCTCTAACCGAACAGGTGTTCGGTCGAGCATGCTCTATCATCACTTATGCTCGTCTTTATTTGCGTGCACAGACAGGGGTGGACTGGGACCTTAACGTGGCCCATGTTGAAGGCAGGTCCAAATTGACACAAGGCAGGGCCAACACAAGTAGGTGGAGCCAGAAATACCATATCTCGGCACAAAAAAACACACCAGCAGAGCCAAATACTTTAGTGCAGGGATGCTCAACCTGCGGCCCTCCAGCTGTTGTAAAACTACAACTACACAATAAACTGCCTCGGTAGCATCAAAATAATGCCCCACTGGCACAAAATACCTCCTAATATGCTTCCCTTCTGTGGTGTCCAGTGTCAGCTGCCACATTCTGTCGTCCTACTCCAGTTGCCTTAGGATGGCAAAAAAGCTGAATTCAGGAATCTGGGGGCATCTGTAGTCGCTGGACAGGTACATAACTACTTGATGTCCTTAGTGGTAACTCTGGGAGAGACAGATCATTACTTACCTGGTTGGCAGTCATAATGAGGGCTAAGGCGGCCCACCGGGAAATTTCCCTGTAGAGTCTATGACCAATCTGAATTTGGATTATATTTACTAATGAAAATTATCACAAATTTTCATGGACATTCCATGCACCACAATTACAAAGTCTTTTTGCACCACAGTTGTGAGGTATGGGGAATGGGACTGGGCATGAATTGGGACATTGAACCCCAAAACTGCAACCAATTTTGGCACAAAGTAAGCCAAAAGATAGGTGGTCAGTCTGGCGAACCTTTAGCCTGCTCCTTGAGAAGCTCCACTTGCAAGATCTCACCTTGCAGCCCTATCGTATGGGCTGTATAGGCAAATCCAACTGTCGTTTTCTTTTGTTTGTTTTTTGCAAAAATCTTAAGCTGAAACTTTGATTTTTGTCACAGAATGGCCCTGCAAATGGATTACACCCATTGTAATTTAATGGAGCTAATCCGCAGCTTTTCAATATGGAATTCGCAACAAGAATGTACATTCTGTGGAAATTAAAACCTACAACAACTTGTTCATTGTTCCTGTTTTTTTCCCTGGAGAATGAGATTGGGGTATAAAATGCCCCTTTCACTTGCATTACTGATGGAATAGCAGCAGGTTCCACCAGGATTTATGACTGCTCTTCATGTTGAGGACATGAAGGGATCAATGTGCTACACATTCACATTATACATGTGTCTAGATTCATGGTCGAAGGCTGGCTTCACATAAGTGCTTTGAACTGTAGATAGGGGATAACTTTTGCCTACCGGAATAACCCTCTAAGGGCTTATGCACAAGAACATATTTTGTTTCTGTGTTCGTTCCGTTTTCTTTGCGGACCATATGCAGAACCATTCACTTCACAAAATAACGGAATGACTGCGTGTGCATTCTCTTTCCGTATGTCCACAAGTCCGTTTCACAAAAAAATAGAAAATGTCCTATTATTGTCCACATTACAGACAAGGATAGGATTGTTCTATTGGGGCCGGCTGTTCCGTTCCGCAAAATATGGAATGCACACAAACATCATCTGTATTTTTTGCAGATCCGTGTTTTGTGGACCGCAACATACATACGGTCGTGTGCATGAGCCCTAAGGAGCAAAGAGGGGGAGAGTGTGTATTAAAGTAGGGACTGTCCCTGTAAATGAGGGACACTTGGGATGTATTTACATCTAACACTGGACCGTTACGGCCCCACATGTAACACTACCTAGTGGTCTAGACTAGGATTGTGAAGCAGTGCTCGCACCTTCTGCTAGGCACTAACTTACTTCCTGTGATTGTAACTCGCATGTCAACCCCCACATCCAAGGATGAGTTGAATATATTCTGACAAACAGAATCTCCTGTGATCTCACAAGGAAACACCTGAAGTCTCAACACCACTTGCTGTGAGGATGTTTGCAGACCTTGTACACGTATGTACAGTGTATTTTTGGAAGAAAACAATTGTGTTTTTAAGGAAAGATGTAGAAGTGATTCCGAATGATGTCCCAGGAGATCGCCCTGTTTGGTTGTGCAGTAACATGAAGTTGTCTTGAAGTAAACCAGTTGATGAACTTGTGCATATATATAGATGTTATACACATAGAGATATGAAATGCCAAATGTAAGCTTGAATATCACACTTGTTTCACTAATGTCCACATTCAGATATAAAATGTATAATAATGTCCTGTGTGAACTGTAGCTATAACTTAAAAAATAAAACAATTAACTCTTCCAATCTTTTTAATTCCCTGTGCCGGTTTCTATAAGCAGAAATTTCTCCCTGCTTGCCGAGTGTGCAGACTTTCCCTGGTGTGCCCGGAGCCAGTCACACGTCTCCTTTGCTGCTTGAGTAGGTGTCACACGTACGGTAATTAAAATGGACTGGTGGCCTTTATTGCAGTTGTGTCTTCACTCAACATATAGGTTGAGATTTATTAAAACTGGCTTAGCTGCTCATAGCAACAAATCAGATTTATCCTGTCATTTTCCCAAGAACTTCTGAAAAAGGAAAGGTGGAATTTGATTGGTTGCCATGGGCAACCGGTTTTGATACATTTCTCCATGGAATATTTCTGGACAAATGTGTTTTATAGATATAAAACAAAAAATATTGAAAATAACAATTGGAGGGCACTCAAATATCTGGAAATCACAAAGGGCTTCAATCTATTATGGTAAAAAAAAAAAATCTATTCTTTTATTGTAAAAAAAACTAATTGTACATAAAACTTATAGTGCCTATAAACTCACATATGGAAAGGTAAGTGTCATGGCAAAGTACTTATTCGCGTAGTATCTGTCATAACATGATTATACAGTTGCTCCAATTTAAGATCCGATAAGGAGTAGTGATCAACACATATAATATAGTCTGGAATGAGATAATGCAGTAACTCCATTACTATATTGTGTGGATCAATGGTCTGCAGCAGTTGCTGAATACATTAAAATAGAATAAAATTGCAAGAGAATAGGGTAAAAAATATAAGGTTATAAGGTAATAGGGTAAAAAATATAAAAATGCAGCAGTGTTCCTTTTTTAAAATTGTACTTCAATAGGCAATGTTCCAAGTAGAGAAATATATTCTGGACAAGGGGTACAGGTATCAGGTGGGAGTATAATCCTTCTCACTTAAAGGCTACTTTCACACTGCCGTTTCTGGGTCTGCCTGTGAGATCCGTTTCAAGGCTCTCACAAGTGGCCCAAAACGGATCAATTTAGCCCCAATGCATTCTGAATGGATAAGTATCGGTTCAGAATGCATCAGTATGGCTCCGTTCCACCTCCATTCCGCTCTGGAGGCGGACACCAAAACACAGCTTCCAGCGTTTTGATGTCCGCCTGACGATGCAGAGCCAAACGTATCCGTCCTGACTTACAATGTAAGTCAATGGGGACGGATCCGTTTTCACTGACACAATATTGGTGCAATTGAAAACGGATCCGCCTTCCATTGACTTTCAGTGTAAGTCAAAACGGATCAGTTTGCATTATCATAAACAAAAAAAACTAATTTTTTTTATTTTTTTTGTTCATGGTAATGCAAACGGATACAAGCGTTTGCATTAGAGGTGCGGATCCGTCTGTGCAGATACCAGACCCCTAAGGTGTGAAAGTAGACACCGTAAATTGTCATATGTATAATCATGTTATGATACTACACGAATAAGTACTTTGCCATGACACCTTTTTCCATATGTGAGTTTATAGGCCCTATAAGTCTTACGTCCAATTTGCTTGTTTTTTACTATTAAAGAATTGTTTTTTTTTACCATAATAGATTGAAGCCCCTTGTGATTTCCAGAATTGCCCTCCAATTCTCCTTTTCTATATTGAGGTATTGTATCTGGGCGTAGGGTGTTGCCCTAGGAGAGAGCACCACTCCGGGTGTTACAGATGCTCCCAATGTTAGGGTTCATACACATGACCGTTGCTCTGCCGGTCCGTGCATTGGGGACCACAATTTGTAGTTCCCAATGCATGGGAACCATCTGTGTAGATTCCTCAGACGGATACAGACAAATTCAACTTGCAGAACATTTTTTTGCGGTGCAGAGGCACGGAAAGAAGACCCACGGAAGCACTCCGTAGTGCTTGTTCCGCACTGCACCTACCGGATTGCGGACCCATTCAAGTGCAACAGCTGTGTGCATGAGCCCTTAATTACTGCTTGAGAGTATCTGGTCAATGGCAGTGAGGAGTGCTTCGGCAGAACCATGGGCATCAGCCAACCAGGAAATTTCCCTGTAGGGTGTATGGCCACAGTGAAAAAAAACTGAGAATCGCCCACCAGGCATATCCTAGCAGCCATCAGTGAAAAACAGACCGCACGTGAATGGCGTCTGTGTGCTGTCAGTCGTTTTTATTGGCCCATTAACTAGAATAGGCCAGTCCTGCATGAAAGATGTATGAATATAGAACATGCTGCCATTTCCTCTAATGCACCAACGATATGAATTGGTCCACTGACTTCAGTCCTGGTGCTGTCCGTTCTACACTCACAAAAAACGTATATGTTTAATGAATGCCTTGGACAAATGTCATACAGTGGCATCCATCGCCATATAATTCCATTGTAAAAGAAAATACTACATAAAAAAAAACATAATATATATATAATCTATATATATATTTTAATTTCAATTTAGCTATGTTACAGATAATACAAACGGATCCGTTCTGGGCGGAAGCGTTTGTGCAGATCCATGATGAATCCGCACCAAACGCGAGTGTGAAAGTAGCCTTAGGAAGGTATGCTGATAACATTCTTGTTATTCTCATATCTCCCTCAAACATTTCCCCTACTGCAAGTACAAGCGTGCCATGAAGGTTGCAGATTTATGTTCCAGTGCTATAAATGTTGAAAGCCAAAAAGATTTTTAAAATTAATATAACATTTTTATTATAGAGTATTTGATGAATTTATTTTCTCCACATTACTGTAAATTAATTGAAGCTTTAATTTTCTTTATTTATTTTTTTGTCTGGTGTAAATGCATTTTATGGGTGTAATGTTGTACATGGACCGATAATGGGGCAACATGACGCTTCTCTCTAATGTACAATTGTAGAAACTGCATTAAAATAGATGACTGCAATATTCTGAGGCGTCATGCACTTGGCTGTGTCCAAAAAATGGGTTTTGAAAATACATATATGTGCATTTCCTATTGTTATCACCTGGCCAATAGAAATCACTATTCTGGTCAGCAATACGGACAAGATACCATATTTTTCGCCCTATAAGATGCATCGGCCCATAAGAAGCACCTAGGTTTTTGAGGAGGAAAAAAATATTTTGAACCAAAAAGTGTGCTTTTGGTGGGCTTTGAACTATTGGTAGCCTGTGAATGAGACTATTATGGGGGTCTGTAGATGGCACTGTTATGGGAGTCTGTGGCTGACACTGTTATGGGGGCGTCTGTGGATGGCATGACACTGCTATGGGGAGATCTGTGGATGACAGATAAATAGCATCTTATGCTATTTGACATCCACAGATCCCCCCCATAACCGTGTCAGCCACTGTGAATGACCCCCCCAATGCAGGGGGTGGGGGCTGGCATCTACACTAGTTTTAAATGGCAGCAGGGGCCCAGTGCAGTCATTGTATTCTATTGCACCGGGCCCCGCTCACTGAACTAATGGTATCTACTGTAGCTGCAGACAGGCAATGTTTAACTATAAATATGTTCTATCCAGCAGCCTGTACTTACGATCATAGAGGCAGGGGCGGGCACTGGCAGCATAACTTCCTACGTCACATGCCTGCGCCGCTTGCTTCATTCATAAAGTGGGCAGAGCAGGCACGTGACATAGGAAGTTACGCTGCCAGTGCCCGCCCGCCCTGCCTCCAGCCTGCTATGAACGTAAGTACAGGCTGTTGGATAAAAGATATCTATAGTTAAACATTGCCTGCCTGCAGTTACAGTAGATACCATTAGTACAGTGAGCAGGGCCTGGTGCAATAGAATACAGTGACTGCACCGGGCCCCGCTGCCATTACAAAACTAAAGGCTGGCCCCCAGCCCCTCCTCCCTCCTCGTTGATACACATGCCGGCCGCGCTGTGCAGCTTGCGGTCGGCAGTGTATCAGTGTATCAGTGTAAAAATGGCAGCCTTCGCCCCATAAGACGCACTGCCATTCTCCTCCCACTTTCGCAGGGAAAAAGTGCGTCTTATAGGGCAAAAAATACGGTAATTTGTGGAACCGAAAAACAGATATACAAAAACCATTGATGCGTGCATGGTCCCATTGAGATGAATAGGTCAGTGTGCCATATACAAAAGATGTGAATAATACACAAATGAAAAATACAGTCACGTGCATGAAGCCTAAGGATATGTTCACACTAGGCTTCATGAATAGAGTATGCCTATGTGCTGGGAAATGCTCCTGGCACATATGACAAATGGGCTCATAAACCAGTATAGACCCAATGAATAAGGATATTCTTTTTTATGTATAGAAAAGCTTAGGACTGTTTTACACCAGCAGATTATCTGACCAATCAGACCAATAGTTGGTGTGTATAACAAAAGATCTGTGTGTGTAATTGGTCAGATAATCTGTTGGTATAATACAGGCCTTAAAGAGGACCTTTCACCAGGAAAAAGTATGTAAACTGACTATACCGACGTGTAGAGCGGCGCCCAGGGATCCCCCTGGACTTACTGTTATCCTCGGGCGCAGCTCCGTTCTCCGGTTATAGCCTCCGGTATGTTCCTAGTTAGACTCCACCCAGGGGAACCTGCCGCGGTCTCTTTCTCCTATGCTGTAGCGCTGGCCAATCGCAGCTATGAGCTGAGCGCTGCGATTGGCCAGCCCTACAGCATAGGAGAAAGAGACGCCGGCAGGTTCCCCTGGGTGGAGCCTAAGTTCCCCCGGGTGGAGCCTAAGTAGGAACATACCGGAGGCTATAACCGGAGAACGGAGCGGCGCCCGGGGATAACAGTAAGTGCAGGGGGATCCCTGGGCGCCGCTCTACACGTCGGTATAGTCAGTTTACATACTTTTTCCTGGTGAAAGGTCCTCTTTAATCTATTCTCTTTCTTTATGAAGTTGCCCACTGCAAAAAAAGATCTATGTATTCCACTGGATTGTATACACTGCATATATCGGAGCCCAAAATAGTGACACATTAAGAAATGTAGTGGTTACAGTATTTACTTTGGAATGTAGCCCATAGATAAGAATACCTATAATGGCGAACACTAAAGGTCCCTTCACACAGGGCGATTGTCAGAAAGGAAGCATTTCTTACCAACAATTTGCTGATCACTAGCGGAGGAGACCAGTGCATTTACATGCAGTGATCTCCTCCAGAGTACGGGGAGGATTGATCGCTAATGTCATCGCTCTTCCCCATACAGACTTGTTGTTTCCCAGCAGTGTTTGCACAGCGTGATCTGCCACTGGGAAACAAGGATTTTTAGTGCTGCACAAATGATCCAATTACCCGATGAATGTGCATTTACACTGCTAGATCATCGCTAACGAGCATTACTATGAACACTCGTTAGCGATGATCTGTTCAATTCTCGGCCTTTGTAAAGAGCCCTTAAGGGCCCTTTCACACTTGCGTTGTCCGGATCCGGCGTGTACTCCACTTGCCGGAATTACACGCCGGATCCGGAAAAACGCAAGTGTACTGAAAGCATTTGAAGACGGAGCCGTCTTCAAAATGCTTTCAGTGTTACTATGGCACCCAGGACGCTATTAAAGTCCTGGTTGCCATAGTAGTAGTGGGGAGCGGGGAAGCAGTATACTTACCGTCCGTGCGGCTCCCGGGCTCTCCAGAATGACGTCAGAGCGCCCCGTGCGCATGGATGACGTGTCCCATGTGATCACGTGATCCATGCACTTGGGGCGCCCTGACGTCACTCTGGAGCCGCACGGACGGTAAGTATGCTGCTCCCCCGCTCCCCACTACACTTTACCATGGCTGCCAGGACTTTAGCGTCCCGGCAGCCATGGTAACCACTCTAAAAAAGCTAAACGTCGGATCCGGCAATGCGCCAAAACGACGTTTAGCTTAAGGCCGGATCCGGATCAATGCCTTTCAATGGGTATTCATTCCGGATCCGGCCTTGCGGCAAGTCTTCAGGATTTTTGGCCGGAGCAAAAAGTGCAGCATGCTGCGGTATTTTCTCCGGCCAAAAAACGTTCCGTTGAACTGAAGACATCCTGATGCATCCTGAACGGATTTCTCTCCATTCAGAATGCATTAGGATAATCCTGATCAGGATTCTTCCAGCATAGAACCCCGACGACGGAACTCTGTGCCGGATCCGGGAAACGCAAGTGTGAAAGGGCCCTAAAACCTGTATTACACAGGCCAATTGAGCAATCAGTTGTCAGGAGAGAAGCTTTCCCTCCCGCAATTGCCTGCTAGCTAACAGAGGAGAGTTCTGCTATTACATGCAGTGATCTCCTCCGCAGCATGGGCAGGAACAATTTTTATGCCATCGCTCGTCTTCATGATGTCTAGTGGTTTGCTGGCTGTGGATTGTAATTAGACAACACGATCTGCCTCCAGCAAACGATGATTTTTAAGCATGCTCGTTCATGGGGCAATCGGCAGCAGCTAACGATTATCTGCCGAAAAGTCGGCAGGTGTAATACTGCCTTAAAGGGGTATTTCCATCTCAGACAGTGGGGGCATATTGCTAGGATATGCCCCCACTGTCTGATAGATGCAGGTCCCTAGACCGAGAACGGAACAGGGAAGGTGGTGGTCGGAGGACCCCAGGTTTTCCAGGGTCCGGCCACCGCCAAGCGATCCCCCCCCCATAGAAGTGAATGGGAGCGCACCATACTTGCGTGGCCACCACTCCCATTCACTTCTGTGGGACCGACGGAAATAGCCAAGCCAGCGGTTGGCTAGTTTTGGCGGCCCTGTAGAAATTAATGGAGGGCGGCTGCGCATGCACAGTGTGCCCTCCACAACTTTCAGGGATCCGTTCTCGGTGTAGGTGTGGGTCCAAGAGGTGGGACCTGCACATGTCACACAATGGGGGCATATCCTAGTGATATGCCCTCATTGTCTGAGATGGGAATACTCCTTTAAGTATGAGCAGGTACTGTAAAAATATGAATTTCTACTACATTTTGTAGCCATTTGATGTAGTATAAATTTGTTGTAGTATAAATTTAGTATGCATTTTTTTCATGGATGAAATTCCAAATATGCTAGTTTTTTTCTTGTCTTGTTTTTTTCATTTATGCAGAACAGTGTTAGTGCTGTTCTGGGATGAATTGTGTTGGCACTCCTGTATAACATTCTGAGATCTTCTTCATCGCTCGACCTGTAAAATGAACTTTTCCTCTTTTCTTCCGAATGGTGGTATATTCATATGATTTTAGTTTGCTGTAATAATCTGAAAATTTATTATACAGAATAGAAATGGGCATCCCATTTAAAATGATCCCAAAAGCTATGCATAAGAAAGCAAAAATCCGGCCAAGGGGGGTTTCTGGGTAGGTGTCTCCATATCCTACTGTAGAGATGCTGACCTGTGAAGACAAAACAAATGTTTTTTTATAGTCATCAAAGGGAATGCATTGTCACGAAATGACAGATAGTTTATTTGTAAAACATATCTTTTGGCCATAGGTTCAAAAAAGGAAACCTGAGGCAACATGATTTGAAATTGTTCTGGTTGTGCTGTATAGAGAGCTGCTGGTTTTCCATTTCCTTGCAACATTCTGATGTCTTTCACACTGTTTCTTATCAGGTAAAGGCCCTTTTGGGCTGAGGATCTGGCAATTGTCGTGGATGAGCATATGAACACTTGTTCCTGATAACTGGGTACAGGTGCCATTGAAGAAAAAGATGTTACAGCAGCATCTCCAACGATCTCCCTTATTGTGGCATTTCAAAGCATATGTGCAAATAGACAATGCAACATTTCGGCTATCCTCAGCCTTTGTCACGCATACAATTTACATCCATTGGTTCCACATATAAATAGTAAAATACTTATACCGCCCCTAACAATCCACTCCAATCATCAGTGTGTGGGTAGATACCTATTCCCCAAGCAAAGACATCCCATTGGGCAGAAATCCCAATGCTTGCTTTGCACAGTAGATGATCGCACCTGAGTTCTTACCTCCAAGGAATAATCATGTCGCAATACATTCCAGCTGCATGTTGGCGTCCATCAAGCGATACTGCGCATGTCTGACTGCAAAGCATCCTGTGTGTGCATGGCAACATCGCGCACACGTCTAGCATCGCGGGAATCAGCGAGATCTCGTTCGCAATCACATGTTTAAATCTCTGCATTACTAGAGGTCATCATGGTCACCTGACCCATGTGTTGCGAACAGCGCGTTCCTCCCACTTGCCTGACATCACGCCGCATCATGTTGCCAAGGACACAACACTCACTAGTTAATAGTGCAATCAGATCCCTCAAAAATAGGGTAAAAAGAGGTAAAAAGAACGCACAATCCATATAGTAATAACAGCTGGTGCGACTCTTGTGGTACACTGTGGTGTGATCAGCTGCTATAGTTGGTTTTCACTTAGTACAGTAAGTGAAAACCAACACGATGTAAATCTCAGGGGGCAATCACAGTAATACGCATTAAAATCATTTTTTACATGTACATACAAAATCATATAAAATCTATACATGTGTATAAAGAGGAGTACTCTAATCGATCCCTGCAGCATTGAACTCGATTAGAGTACTCCTCTTTATACACATGTATAGATTTTATATGATTTTGTATGTACATGTAACAAATGATTTTAATGCGTATTACTGTGTGCAAGCACAGCCACTGCTAATGGATTGGACAGGGTGGTCATAACCATGGTAAACTGTGTATAATGCGATGGAAAAATATATCCAGACAACAAAGGAGGCAATATGGACAATATCAATACATTATTAAGTGGCTTATATTTCGAGATGAGCAAATTTTTAAAAATTCGATTTGGCCGGTTCGCCTAATTTTTTTAGAAAAATTTCCTTCGATCCGAATTTATTCGAGATTTGCTTTAAAAAAAACGCCTATTTCTGAGCTGCAGAGAGCCTTTATAGGCATGTAAAACACTGTGCCTTGCAGTAACACGCATAGGGAGTCTGCTGTGGTAGTGAAATAGTACTATGAGTCCGAATGACATGCAGATGACAGGCGTCGCTTTTAGAATCACTGCACACTTCACTTATTTTGGCAGTCTCGGGGACAAAACTGACCAAATAACTCAAGTGTGAACTCAGCCTTACAGGTCAATGTTAGCGCCAAGAAGAAGTGCACACCTTTTACACCCTCGTCGGCTGATTCCACATAGATGTCTACAGAACCTGTTCTATTAAACGCGTATACAAGTAGAGCCCCCCCTGACAGAGTGGAAAGGGTATCAGCAGTAAGTTTGTGATCCGTGAGAACAATAACCCCTCAAAAACGGATTGTATCTGTGGAGCATACGCTTTCAGTCGGTCAGCATTTGGTCAGTAATCCATCAGTATTGCTAATGCCCAAAAAATAGGAGTGGATCTAAAACCGAGATGACACGTGAATGGAATGTTTGCATGTCTTCTGTGTTTTGTACTCCTGCTTTTGGCTACCAAATCATAAGCCAATTCTGATGGGACCATACAGGCCTTACAGCTGCTACACAGACAGGATCCGTTGTGGTCTAATTTTTCCTTCCTTCTGACAGATCAGAAGAAGTGTCAAATAAATGATGATGTCAGCCAGGCCGAAAGCCAAAATAGTGGACCAGTCATGAAGTGGGGAAGGCCGGAACAGCATGAGAAGTCCACAGAGTGGAGCTATGACATAGTGGTGAGGTGGAAGCAGCATGAGGAGACCACAGAGTGGCCCAATGACAGAATCTGTAGGTGGCAGCAGCAGCAGCATAAGGAGAAGGCCACCGAGTGGCACAATGACTGAGTCTGGAGGTGGCAGCAGCATGAGTAGGACACAGAGTGGCACAATGACCGAGTCTGGAGGTGACAGCAGCATGAGTAGGCCACAGAGTGGCACAATCACAGAGTCTGGAGGTTGCAGCAGCAGCATCAGGAGGAGGCCACAGAGTGGTACAATGACAGAGTCTGGAGGTGGCAGCATAGAAACATAGAATGTGTCGGCAGATAAGAACCATTTGGCCCATCTAGTCTGCCCAATATACTGAATACTATGAATAGCCCCTGGCCCTATCTTATATGAAGGGTGGCCTTATGCCTATCCCATGCATGCTTAAACTCCTTTACTGTATTTGCAGCTACCACTTGTGCAGGAAGGCTATTCCATGCATCCACTACTCTCTCAGTAAAGTAATACTTCCTGATATTACTTTTAAACCTTTGCCCCTCTAATTTAAAACTATGTCCTCCTGTAGTATTTTTTTTTCTTTTAAATATTCTCTCCTCTTTTACCTTGTTGATTCCCTTTATGTATTTAAAAGTTTCTATCATATCCCCTCTGTCTCGTCTTTCTTCCAAGCTATACATGTTAAGGTCCTTTAATCTTCCCTGGTAAGTTTTGTCCTGCAATCCATGTACTAGTAGCTCTTCTCTAAACTCTCTCCAAAGTATCAATATCCTTCTGGAGATATGGTCTCCACTACTGAGCACAATACTCCAAATGAGGTCTCACTAGTGCTCTGTAGAGTGGCATGAGCATCTCCCTCTGGAAGCCACAGCGTGGCACAATGGAGGTGGCAGCAGCATCAGCAACATCAAGGGGAGACCACAGAGCAGCACAATGACAGAGTCTGGAGGTGGCAGCAGAATCAGGAGGCCACATAGTGGCACTATGACAGAGTGTGGAGGTAGCAGCAGCATTAGGAAGCCACAGAATGGCACAATGACAGAGTGTCGAGCGACTAAGATACTTCTGGGGGAACCTGCCTGACATGAACAGGCCTCTAGTAGCTACAGACAATGAGAAGACAAAGTGTCAAGATACCGTTGAGCCCGGAAGAGTCGTGAAGTTCATCAAGATACGTCACTAAAGATTTTACCGCATATAACCGCAGCAGTGACCGAAGAATAAATTAGTTTTTTGACCGAAATACTTCAGTAAAGATTTTACCACATTTTACTACTGAACGCTGAATACAATTAGTTTTTTCACTGAAATAAGTCACAAAAGATTTTACTGCATATAACTGCATCGCTGAACGCGGAATAAAATTAGTTTTTCCACCAAAATTAGTCACAAAAGATTTTAGCGCATATAACGGAGCATGGAGATGGAGAGGGTCTTCGGATTCCTCCCGCACTAGAAATGAACCACTGTTCCTGACAGCAGCTCCTGGGAAGGTCATGGAGTGTCCCGGTCATCCAGCATCTATTTGCTCCGCTGAGGATTATTTTGAAAGTGTGCAGAAGCCTCACGGAGGTGGCAGACATCATGGAGATTTTACCGCATATAACTACAGCGCTGAACGCTGATTACAATTAGTTTTTTGACCGCAATACGTCAACAAAGATTTTACTACATATAACTGCAGCGCTGAACGCAGATTACAATTTGTTTTTCAACCAAAATACATCAATAAAGATATTACCATCTATATGCACAGCGCTGAATATAGATTTGTTTTTCAACCGAAATAAGTCACAAAAGATTTTACCGCATATAACAGAGCACGGAGATGGAGACGGTCTTCGGATTCCACCCGGACTATACGGACAGTCTTAGAAATGAACCACTGCTCCCGACACCAGCTCCTGGGAAGGTCATGGAGCGTCCCGGTCATCCGGCATCTATTTGCTCGGCTGAAGGATTATTTTGAAAGCTTGTAGAAGCCACACGGGGACCCCACACTGCAGATTTATCATGGAGAAATCATGGAGATTTTACTGCATATAACTACAGCGCTGAACGCTGATTACAGTTAGTTTTTCCACCTAAATAAATCACAAAAGATTTTACTGCATATTACTACAGCGCTGAACGCTAAATAAGATTTGTTTTTCCACCGAAATACATTACAAAAGATTTTACCACATACAACCGCAGCGCTGACCGCTGAATACATTTTGTTTTTCTACCGAAATACTTCAATAAAGATTTTACCACCTATAACCGCCGCACTGACTGACTGCTACTGCCGCTACTTCTGTGAATCCATTCACCACTACTTCCAGGGTAGGTAGGCTGTTGTGAAGCAGGTGCTCTACCCCGGGCACGTTTGGCTCCCAACCTCCCACTGCTGCCACCCTGCTGACTCCCAGCCATGCTTTCAACACATATAACCGCCAACGTGAACCGAGAATATATTTTTATTTTTGTACTGAAATAGGCCACTAGAGACTTTCAAGACATATAACCGCCACCAACGTGAACTGAGAATGTATTTTTCTTTTTGTACTAAAATAGGCCACTAAATGCTTTCAACACATATAACTGCCCCCGACGTGAACTGAGAATGTATTTTTCTGTTTGTACTGAAATAGGCCACTAACCGCTGCCTATGTGAACTGAGACTGCATTTTTCTTTTTGTACTGAAATACAAAATAACACATATAACCGTTGCACTGACTGGCTGCTACCGCCGCTACTTCCGTGAACCCCTGCACCACTACTTCCCGGGTAGGTAGGCTTCTGCGAAGCAGGTGGTCTACCCCGGGCATGTTTGGCTCCCGACTTCCCACTGCTGCCACCCTGCTGACTCCCAGCCATGGTTTCAACACATATAACCGCCGACGTGAACTGAGAATATATTTTTCTTTTTGTACTGAAATAGGCCAGTAAACGCTTTCAGCAGAAATAAATGCACCAGTGAAGTGAATATATATTTTTCTTTCTGTACTGAAATAGGCCACTAAATGCTTTTGCCACAAATAAGTGCACCAGTGAAGTGCGTATATTTTTTTCTTTCTATAATGAAATAGGCCACTAAACCCCTTTGCCACAAATAACTGCACCAGTGAAGTGCGTATATTTTTTTCTTTCTATAATGAAATAGGCCACTGAACACTTCTGCCACAAATAAGTGCCCCAGTGAAGTGCGTATATTTTTTCTTTCTATAATGAAATAGGCCACTGAACACTTTTGCCACAAATAAGTGCACCAGTGAAGTGCTTTTTTTTTACTGTAATACGCCACTATACGCTTTCAACAGAAATAACTGCAGAAATGCACTGAGAATATATTTTTCTTGTAGTACTGAAATACGTCTTTATACGCTTTCACCAGAAATAACTGCAACAGTGCAGTGTGTATATATTTCTCTTGTTATACTGGAATAAGACCCTATACGCTTTCACCAGAAATAACTGTAACAGTGCAGTGCGTTGTCGGGCATATGTATATCTGCACATTAAGGTCTGACAATATTAGAAACAAAATGGAGATTCACATTACCTTTAAGGGGCCAAACTCTCTGTTGGAATAAGCCAGAGAAGATCATGATGGTCACTGGCATACAATGTATGTTGTTTTTAAAGTTATTGCCAACAGATGTGATATCTTAGAGAATGTGATGGGTCTCACATAAACTGTCTCAACTACTGGGGTCAAGAGAGGTTATTGCTTAAAACACTGGTTTCTCTAAACATGTCTGTCTGAGGAACAATGGGTGTTTCATGGCTAAACCATGATCTGATAAGAGACGTCCATAAAACACATCTGGTGTGGAATAGATATCTATTCGGATATATATATATATATTCCTGTGTGCATTTATTTAGCGTTAATAATTCATATATACTATGCAATATTGATGTATTATAACCAAACATTATTAATGTATCTGTTTGTATTGTATCTCACTGAGGGGATATAGTAAGTTTTTTTTCCTTAAAAAGGGTCTATTCAGAGGAGTTATTTCAAACATCATTACTCAATAGCTGTGACAATTAGGTTTATACAGACCAGGACAAAAGTTAAAAGATTATGGTTCTCTTATCTGACCATAAATAAGATGGTCTGTTAACTGTCAAGATGGATCCATGATGTCTGGGAAAGTGATTCTAAAGTGTCACAGAATAATCCCTCCTAATTGATTTAGGGTGGACAAGGTGAAAGTTTAAGTGGTGTAATAAAACCATATATATGTGTTAATTCCTAAAATATCTTAAAATTGCTATATGATACAACAGTGCCATCAAGTGGTAGATGGGCAGGAGGAATGCCAATTAAATGACATCATCCCCATGATTACCATACGTAACACCCACCTTATCTAATTGGAAATCCCTAATCCAAGAGGGGATGGGCATAGATAAGGATTAGGATATCTGATCCAGTTTTGGGGAAAAAGGGAGAGCACTTGAGACAAAGGGGACTTGAGCCAAACATCACTTGGAACTTCTTCAGGGAGAACACTTGGGAATTCATTCATCAGCATCACTTCACACGTCAGGAACGTACCACAGGACGGGATAGATCTGCATCTTGGAAAGCTGGGTCCCTTCTAAAAGCTCTTTATCCCAAAGCAAGGGGTAATGTATAATCTATTTTATTTGCAGTAATTATAAATCGCTCCAATTGGCATATAGTTGAGACCCCATTATTAGTGGGTCAATAGTGTTAACATTAATTTTACAGGAAATTTTAATGAACGTGCACATCATTAGAATTCCTGTAATATTGCTATCAGAGTGGAATCTCTGATCGGATTTTATTATCCGTAGTTAGGTCAACGGGCGTATTTATAAGGTGTCTCTTACTGCCATATTCTCTGATTGAGCATAAGGGATTTTCCACAGATTCATTTCTATTGTTTTTTTTTGTTGTTGTTGCATTATAATATTTTGATTACCAGTATATTAATCGGTAATAATTTGATAAAAGGAAAAAGTAGTATTGTATTGTACTTAAGTCAGCCTGTAAACGGTGGAGCACCATCTTATGGTCAATTTTGATATTATCTTTGTATTCATTTGTATGCCATTTGTACTGCTTGTATTTATAATAAATAATATTTTGTATAATTAATTGCACCCTGTTTCATTAGCTGCACAAATTAACTTTAGATCTCATCAATAAAAGAACTGGTGTTTATATGTCCGCCAATTACATTTTCCATTTTTATTTTTTATAAAAATATGAAATCATCATTTTTATAATTTCATATCTTATATGAAATAAATACCCGACATATTTGGAGGCACTGCTGAGATTGATCGAGATATTTCTATAACCAATTTGTGCAATTAGTGAAAATATTCTTTAATCCTTATTGGCAAGTCAAATTGTTGTTGTTATTGAATATTGATCAGAATCATGAGTGTAACAGGCAGCGACCCAGGTAATGGCCAGGTTTTAGCAGATAATCCATCTGACCCAGGAAAGATAATCTCTAAGGTTATCAATTATGTTTATTCCCGTTTGAAGTTAGATAAAAATATAGATGAATGGACTAATGAGCTGCAAGCAAGAGCCTTTGAAGAACGTTGTGATGTATGGAAGTTAGGTGGCATGGTTGATAGATACCTGACCTATATGGATTTGGCAAATGATAATACCAAGAGGGACCAACACCTCTTATGTGCATTGCCACCTGTTCTGTATGCATTGTTGGCAGTCAGTACTCTTTCTAAAACTAGGTATGAGTCTATAATGGGTACAAAAATATATGTATCCAAAA
Organism: Bufo gargarizans; assembly: GCF_014858855.1. Lineage (NCBI taxonomy): Eukaryota > Metazoa > Chordata > Amphibia > Anura > Bufonidae > Bufo > Bufo gargarizans. The sequence goes on from NC_058080.1 coordinate 452,230,500, forward strand.
TGGAATCAGAACTAAAATCCGCAGAAGCGAAGATCAAAGACTTAGAGTACAACCTTAGTCTCAGCCTTGGTGCATACCAAAAGGCAAAAAGTGATTTAGAGGATTTATATCTCCAGTATTCCAAAATTAAACAGACAGATGAATCAGCCCATAATATAGTCAATGCTGAAAGGGATCCATCTAACACTGTGAGATCTCCTGACCCTCCATTTCTTACTCCCCAATATCCAGACATGTCATCACATGCTTTTACAGCAGACCCCATCCAAAACACTCAGCAACCTGAAAGTGTTGGCATGATTAAACAGGAGGCATTAACCCAATTAAGTCGGGCATTCCAAACTGTAACCACCTTACTAGGTGTTGATATCATGGAAGCCCCTAGAAGTGTCTCTCCTCATGTTCCCCTGGATAGACATGTTAGGGTTAGGGTTAAATCACCTGTGCGATATAAGTCTCATGAAAGTTGTGAAAGTGCATGTGAGTCTGACGGTGATGTGGGGAAGCGTGTGACTTATTCCTTGCCAGAATCACAGGCGACCAACATATGCTGAGGTGGTTTCTAGGAAGAAAAATTCCCAATATTCAGAAAAGGATCAGAGCTCCTCCAGCATAATTAAGTTTTTAAATAGTACAGTATCCAAATTTTCCAAGAAAGGTTCTTCTCAGATAGCCAATCACTTAGAACTGTATGAATCCACTATGGATTCTTTAAAGTTATACTCTGATGCTGACCGGATTAGGTTCCTTCCATGGGCATTTGATGATAGATATCGTCATTACTTTACATCCTTTAACCGCCTCCGGACCGCCTAACGCAGATGTGCGGTCCGGAGGTGGCAGCCCTGCGCACGACGACACATATACGTGTCATCTCGCGAGGGCCGGGATTTCCTGTGAACGCGCGCTCACAGGAACGGAAGGTAAGCGAGTGGATCTCCAGCCTGCCAGCGGCGATCGCTCGCTGGCAGGCTGGAGATCAGAATTTTTTAACCCCTAACAGGTATATTAGACGCTGTTTTGATAACAGCGTCTAATATACCTGCTACCTGGTCCTCTGGTGGTCCCTTTTGTTAGGATCGACCACCAGAGGACTCAGGTAGCTCAGTACAGTCGCACCAAACACCACACTACACTACACCCCCCCCGTCACTTATTAACCCCTTATAAACCCCTGATCACCCCCCTGTCATTGATCACCCCCCTGTCATTGATCACCCCCCTGTCCGTATGATTTTTACGGATCCACGGATACATGGATCGGATCCGCAAAACGCATGCGGACGTCTGAATGGAGCCTGACAGGGGGGTGATCAATGACAGGCGGGTGATCACCCCCTGTCATTGATCACCCCCCTGTAAGGCTCCATTCAGACGTCCGTATGATTTTTACGGATCCATGGATACATGGATCGGATCCGCAAAACACATGCGGACGTCTGAATGGAGCCTGACAGGCGGGTGATCACCCATATGCACTCCCTGATCACCCCCTGTCATTGATCACCCGCCTGTCATTGATCACCCCCCTGTAAGGCTCCATTCAGACGTCCGCATGTGTTTTGCGGATCCGATCCATGTATCCATGGATCCGTAAAAATCATACGGACGTCTGAATGGAGACTTACAGGGGGGTGATCAGGGAGTCTATATGGGTGATCACCCCCCTGTCATTGATCACCCCCCTGTAAGGCTCCATTCAGACGTCCGCATGTGTTTTGCGGATCCGATCCATGGATCCGTAAAAATCATACGGACGTCTGAATGGAGCCTTACCAGGGGGGTGATCAATGACAGGGGGGTGATCCGGGAGTCTATATGGGTGATTACCCCCCTGTCATTGATCACCCCCCCCCCCCCCGTAAGGCTCCATTCAGACATTTTTTTGGCCCAAGTTAGCGGAAATTTTTTGTTTGTTTTTGTTTTTTTCTTACTAAGTCTCATATTCCACTAACTTGTGTCAAAAAATAAAATCTCACATGTACTCGCCATACCCCTCACGGAATCCAAATGCGTAAACATTTTTAGACATTTATATTCCAGACTTCTTCTCACGCTTTAGGGCCCCTAAAAAGCCAGGGCAGTATAGATACCCCACATGTGACCCCATTTCGGAAAGAAGACACCCCAAGGTATTTCGTGAGGGGCATATTGAGTCCATGAAAGATTGAAATTTTTGTCCTAAGTTAGCGGAAAGTGAGACTTTGTGAGAAAAAAACAAAAAAAAATCAATATCCGCTAACTTATGCAAAAAAAAAAAAATTTCTATGAACTCGCCAGGCCCCTCATTGAATACCTCGGGGTGTCTTCTTTCCAAAGTGGGGTCACATGTGGGGTATTTATACTGCCCTGGCTTTTTAGGGGCCCGAAAGTGTGAGAAGAAGTCTGGGATCCAAATGTCTAAAAATGCCCTCCTAAAAGGAATTTGGGCACCTTTGCGCATCTAGGCTGCAAAAAAGTGTCACACATCTGGTATCGCCGTACTCAGGAGAAGTTGGGCAATGTGTTTTGGGGTGTCATTTTACATATACCCATGCTGGGTGAGAAAAATATCTTGGTCAAATGCCAACTTTGTATAAAAAACATGGGAAAAGTTATCTTTTGCCAAGATATTTCTCTCCCCCAGCATGGTTATATGTAAAATGACACCCCAAAACACATTGCCCAACTTCTCCTGAGTACGGCGATACCAGATGTGTGACACTTTTTTGCAGCCAAGGTGGGCAAAGGGGCACATATTCCAAAGAGCACCTTTCGGATTTCACAGGCCATTTTTTACAGATTTTGATTGCAAGGTACTTCTCACACATTTGGGCCCCTAAATTGCCAGGGCAGTATAACTACGCCACAAGTGACCCCATTTTGGAAAGAAGACACCCCAAGGTATTCCATGAGGGGCATGGCGAGTTCCTAGAATTTTTTATTTTTTGTCACAAGTTAGCGGAAAATGATGATTTTTCTTTTTTTTTCTTTTTTCCTTACAAAGTCTCATATTCCACTAACTTGCGACAAAAAATAAAAAATTCTAGGAACTCGCCGTGCCCCTCACGGAATACCTTGGGGTGTCTTCTTTCCAAAATGGGGTCACTTGTGGCGTAGTTATACTGCCCTGGCAATTTAGGGGCCCAAATGTGTGAGAAGTACCTTGCAATCAAAATGTGTAAAAAATGGCCTGCGAAATCCGAAAGGTGCACTTTGGAATATGTGCCCCTTTGCCCACCTTGGCTGCAAAAAAATGTCACACATCTGGTATCGCCGTACTCAGGAGAAGGTGGGGAATGTGTTTTGGGGTGTCATTTTACATATACCCATGCTGGGTGAGAAAAATATCTTGGTCAAATGCCAACTTTGTATAAAAAAATTGGAAAAGTTGTCTTTTGCCAAGATATTTCTCTCACCCAGCATGGGTATATGTAAAATGACACCCCAAAACACATTCCCCAACTTCTCCTGAGTACGGCGATACCAGATGTGTGACACTTTTTTGCAGCCAAGGTGGGCAAAGGGGCACATATTCCAAAGAGCACCTTTCGAATTTCACCGGTCATTTTTTACACATTTTGATTGCAAAGTTCTTCTCACACATTTGGGCCCCTAAATTGCCAGGGCAGTATAACTACCCCACAAGTGACCCCATTTTGGAAAGAAGACACCCCAAGGTATTCCGTGAGGGGCATGGCGAGTTCCTAGAATTTTTTATTTTTTGTCGCAAGTTAGTGGAATATGAGACTTTGTAAGAAAAAAATAAAAATAAAAAATCATCATCATTTTCCGCTAACTTGTGACAAAAAATAAAAAGTTCTATGAACTCACTATGCCCATCAGCGAATACCTTAGGGTGTCTACTTTCCGAAATGGGGTCATTTGTGGGGTTTTTCTACTGTCTGGGCATTGTAGAACCTCAGGAATCATGACAGGTGCTCAGAAAGTCAGAGCTGCTTCAAAAAGCGGAAATTCACATTTTTGTACCATAGTTTGTAAACGCTATAACTTTTACCCAAACCATTTTTTTTTTTTTGCCCAAACATTTTTTTTTATCAAAGACATGTAGAACTATAAATTTAGCGAAAAATTTATATATGGATGTCGTTTTTTTTGCAAAATTTTACAGCTGAAAGTGAAAAATGTCATTTTTTTGCAAAAAAATCGTTACATTTCGATTAATAACAAAAAAAGTAAAAATGTCAGCAGCAATAAAATACCACCAAATGAAAGCTCTATTAGTGAGAAGAAAAGGAGGTAAATTCATTTGGGTGGTAAGTTGCATGACCGAGCGATAAACGGTGAAAGTAGTGTAGTGCCGAAGTGTAAAAAGTGCTCTGGTCATGAAGGGGGTTTCAGCTAGCGGGGCTGAAGTGGTTAAGGAGAGAGGAGTACAAGATTGGCCAAGTGTTTTGCATGAGGTTAAATTGGAATTCGGACCATACCGAACCACTACTGCTGCAAAACGGGACATATATAGCCTTACGTGTAGACCCAATCAAAGTCCCCGTGAATTCCTCTCTGTCCTCAAAAATGCCTATGGGTTGGCCTATAGATCCCCAAACTGGGAATCTGAAGAATTCAAGCAGTTATTCTATGATGCTATGCCAACCCAGATCAAACTTAACTTAGCCAGAGATCTGGATATTGATGCTCCCTTGGATAGGTTGGTGACGGCTGCCACCATGCTGTATAATATCAGTGAGTGCCATACAACAGGTGAGAGAAGGTTTAAAAATTCCCCAGAGCAAAAGGTAGCTGAAGCTAAGGTAAACCCTAACTTGGGATTTGAAAGCCAGCCACGAAGGTTACCTCAGTCTACAGGACCTTCTCAACAAGCCCAGCAACAACAGGTAGGACCGCCCAAACAGACCAAACCCCAAAATAATAATGGATCAGAGGGGAATAATTGAGGTAATGGGAAGTCTAACTACCGTCCCTATTACAATAACGTTCCCCAGGGATATAGGTCCTATAACAATCGAGTTTATCAGGGCTATAGACGTTGGGATAATAGGCCCAGACAACAGAGGGAAGATAGGCAGGAATCCTTGAATTCACCCAGGAGTAGGTCACCTACCAATAACCAGGGTGCACAACAAAGCCAAAATGTGCCCAAACCAAACAGGTTTGATCAGCTGGTAGAGCAAGTGGCCCAGCTGAGCAATATGGTAAATAAGTTGTCCCAGTTATCCCCAGAAAAACAGCCTAATCCTTTTTTAAGGGCAACTGCCGGTCCCAGCAATGTAACAGCATAAAGCAGATTGGGCCGGGTCAAAACCCAGGCCACTGTAAGGATATTAAATTGATTGTGGTAGAATCTGATGTGATTCCTAATTCTTTATTTCCTTGCAGTACCCCTGACCCTGAAATTAGGGCCAGGGGGGAAATGTCTAATATGTCATTTGTCTTGCAGTCTAATGATGTCAATTCAGTTGACCAGATGTCTGTTCCAGTGTATAATCACATCGTCCCAGCATCTAGCCATAAGCCAGCTGTGATTTGTGATGTCACACAGCTTGTCCCAAAGGGGGGGGGCTAACGCTGCTCCTCCAGCTTGTCCTGGGAGACTCAGGAATGCAGAGGTCACGGAGCTGCAGAGAGGTCAACCTCTCAGACAGCAGATGGGTAAACATCCTAACTTTCTCTGTGATTTGTTGCAGGTGGATGGCCGATACTTTGTGGACATATATCTACAAAATGAACTTATCGGACCAATCAAAGGATTAATAGATACTGGATCACAAGCCACCATTTTATCTTACACCTATTTCAAACAAGTTTCAGATTTAACATCAAAGAAGCCACGATTAAGGTCATTTGATGGCTCTTTGATAAGTGCAGGTGGAAATGCCTTACAGGTAAAAGGAACATCCTGGTTGACAGTTAAGATTGGCAAGAAGACAATTAGACATCCCACATTGATTGTGGATCTTCCATATGATCGGATGATCATAGGAATCGATTTATTAAAAAGATTGAGCCCCATAATTGATTTCATTAATGAAGCAGTATGGACTCAGGTGAAGGCACCCATTGCCTATGAATACTCTTGCAACACACAAGCACAACGCAGTTGTCATTTGATTGAAGAGAAACCTAACTCTATTGAAGTGCATTTCAGGAACAATCAAATACCGGAGGTCACAATCCTGAAGAATGGTAAGCCCGAGGAAGATGTTAATGGTGCCGCTCACACCATTACCATCCAGAGGGACAAAATCAAAAAGGTAACTCTGGATGATGATATATTAACCATTTCTCTTGAAAGGGGGAATCAAGAAGTCTGGGACCTGACCAGGCACATTCAATCGATGGTACGGATTGAAAAGGTCAATGACAATTTATTGATTCCCGTACAGGTAAACAATATAGCCCGGGTGAAATATGCCAAGTTGGATCTGAAATCCGAAGCGAGTTACATAAGCCTAGGACTTTTAAAACAGATTACCAATCCTAAAATGATTAAAAGTTTCTCTCCACAGGACCAATGGGTTCATGATCTGGATGGAGATTTCCAGAGTCATAATATTGTTGCAAGATGTGTTTTATCTATCTCCAAAGGAAGTAAAACTACGGAGCACGTTTTCATCGTGATAAATGAACCACGGTATCAAATGTATATAGGTAATGACCTTCTGCACCGATTTGCCATACAGATTGACATGGTAAATAACACCTTATTGTCCAGATTGCCGGGAAACCCAGAGGAGTTCCAGGATGAAGAACAAGCCTTACGATGGGGACAACAGATGCCCTATGCCGTAAGTATCATGGTTTCTGAGGAAGTTGAAATTCCTGAAGGATGCAAACCATTTCTTCTCCCCATTAAAGTAAAGAAGGGACAGAAGCTGAAGAACGCAGACGCGTTGATCTGTTTATCCAACAGAATGCAGCAACTCGGCCTAAAGGTAAAACCTACTCCACTGATAAACATCCATCAGGATCAGTTACACATGGTAATTCATAACATGGTTCCCCATAGCATATCCCTACAAAAGGACACCGTAATTGATTTAGCTATGGATTCGGAATACTACACGTTTGGATTCCAAAATGATGTTATTGGAATAATTCCTGATGAATACCTGACAGAGGAACAAACAGTGGAACAACATTTTTCCTCAACCCCTGAGGGGTTATTTAACATACACTCTGTTTATCCTTTCAGCTCTGAAGAAGGTACATGCCACATCGAAGAGTCATCATTAGTTTTAAACCATGAGATCGATGAAAAAGAGTATGAATCATACCAGCAAGGAAAGGATAAGGTACGCTACACCCAGAATGATTTAACTAGTGAGCTTGAAGAAGCTTACGAGTTAAGTCAGCCTGAGATTTTCCCAGAATTTCAGGAGCGGGTGGAAGAACAAATCTCCATGGCTGACGCATGCTCCGACGAGTCGAAGTGTCAATGGCTAAAGGAGCTCTTCGCAGAGTTCCAGGAGATGTTTGCCAAGGATTCTTATGACTGTGGGGAAACAAACCTACATGTTACAAGAATCCAAACAGATCCCGATGTTTTTGTCAAACAATACCGACTTCCGCTGGCGGCTTACGAGTCACTATCGGAAATCGTCAAGAACTTGGAGGAGAGGGGTATCATCCGTCCAGTACACAGTTCATTCAATCATCCGATACTTGGAGTCCTCAAACCTAACGGTCAATTTCGTCTTTGCTCAGACCTAAGACAGTTGAACAAACGTGTTTATATGTCCGGATGGCCCGTGCCATATATTGACCAAAGTTTGGCACAAATACAAGGATCCAAAATCTTCACTGCCCTTGACTGTGCACAAGGATATTGGACGATTAAGGTGGATGAAAGGGATCAGTACAAACTGGCCTTTACATTTGGCAAACGACAGTATGCATGGACCCGATTGCCCTTCGGGTACATAAATGCGGGCCATGAGTTTGCAGTGTTCATGCATAAGGCAATCCCTGATGCCGCTGAACGAAGTACCTTATCCTATGTGGATGACATCCTGATCAAAAGTACAACTTTTGAGGAACATATTCAGGAATTGAGGCATGTACTAACCCAGCTGAGGAAAGCAGGTGTAAAACTTTCTTTACAGAAGGCTCAATGGTGTCGGACCAAGGTTAATTTCCTAGGTCATGAAGTCACTGCGGATGGAAATAACCCACAGAAAAAAAAGGTGGAAGCAGTGACCAAGACAAAATCTCCTACAAATCTCAAGGAGTTGAGATCATTCCTGGGTATGATGAACTACTCACGTAAGTTCATAGATAATTATGCAGAAATTACAAAACCTCTTTTGCAGTTGCTAAAGAAAGGAGTAAAATGGGAATGGAGTGAGCGTCATGAGCAAGCTGTAACTGAGCTCAAGGCCAAACTTATCCAGGCTCCATGCCTTGCTTATCCAGAAGGGCGAAAACCTTTCTTTGTGGAAACAGGTTTCACTGATAAAAGCATAAGTGCAGTTCTTTTCCAAAAACAGGAAAACCGAAACAAGATCATCGCCTATGCCAGCAAGTCATTGTCACCGGTAGAGGTAAAATTCAATAGCTGTGAAAAAGCATTATTGTCAACTGTATGGGCTTTGCAATATTTTAGGAGTTTTATCCAAGGCGAAAGGATCATTGTGGAGACCGCACACCAGCCGCTGCAATACTTGCAAAGTGATCGTATAAGAGATGGAAACTTGTCAAACAGCAGGATAACCGCCTGGACAATGTCCTTAATGGGATGGCCATTGGAGATCAGGTACAAACAAAATAATAAAAACCCAGTTGCTCAGGGATTAGCAGAACTCCATGACTGTACCAATACGGAACGTAAAGGTGAGACAACGGAAAATGATTTCCTGGAGGAACAATCATCATCACCATATAAATCTTATGAAGAGGAGTACTGCAAATCGCTACCATGTGTGTACATAGACGGCTGTTCCTTCCATGCCGAGGAAGGATCTGAACGTACATTGGTTGCAGGTATTGGAGTCGTGTGGAATAATACATTCCTAGATGTATCTGTTGGATACAAAATTGGTTCCAAAAGCAGCCAGGTTGCAGAACTTACTGCTGTGTACAAAGCCGTACAAATGGCTATCGAATATGATATTAAGGAGTTTGTAATCATCACAGATTCTGATTATGTTCGTAACAGCTTTGTGGAGTACTTTCCCGGATGGAAAAGATCCAACATGATGAGAAGTAATAACAAGCCAGTAAAGCATGGTAAGATGTTTTGTAAAATTGATGAGATGGTTACCGTCCACAGTCTTATCATTTATTGGAAGAAGGTAAGAGGTCATTCAAAGTATCCAGGCATGGATAAAGAGGGGAATGACCTAGCAGATTCCCTTGCCAAGCAAGCAGCCATTGACGGAGAAGTCTTTGACGTTGATGACCTCATGGGAACTATCCAAGTAGATGCTATGACAAGGAGTCAGGCCCAAAAGGGAGCTGAAGCCAATGTGGCACAGTGGAGCCAAGATTCCCCTAGTGAAGATCTCATTGCGAGCCAAAAGGGGGATCCGATTATTGGTCTCTTTTATAAGCACATTGAGGATCCACACAACTGTCACTTAACCACGGAAGACTGTATGGGTAAGGAGGAGTTACGAATTTTGATGAAAGGTAAGTCCCAATTCTCATTACAGGATGGATTACTGATAAGGACCTCGAAGAACGGTATCACGCAATGGGTAGTACCTGCAGCATACCGAGGTCTGATGTTGCAACATGCACATGATGCCCCAACTGCTGGTCATCGAGGTGAGAAAATAACGTACGAGTTACTACGGGACTACGCTTACTGGCCACATTTGTTACAAGATGTGCGAACATATTGTCACGGATGTCTAATCTGCCCTCAATTCCAGCCACAAGGACCCACTCATCGGGCACCACTGATGAAAAGGGGGATGTCCATGCCATGGTCAGACATCCAAATTGACTTCATTGGACCAGTAACAACCTCATCAAAAGGAAACAAGTATATGTTAACCGTAACTTGTCTGTTTACCAAATGGGTGGAATGTTTGCCATGCAAAACATGCAGTTCAAGCGTATGTGCATCTCTGCTCATTAATCACGTATTTTCTAGATTTGGTCTTTCCCAGCGCATTGAATCCGATCGTGGAAGTCACTTCACCAGTGAGGTGATGACAAAGATGTGGGAAATCCTGGGGGTAAAAAGGAAGCTACACATAGCTTATCGACCAGCCTCTAGTGGTGGAGTAGAGCGTTACAACCAGTCCATTGTGAACATCCAGAAAAAGTTTGTCAATGAATCTGGTAAGGACTGGGATGTCAAGTTGCCCTTAGTGCTTATGGCCATCAGAGCCACCCCAAGCGCAGCAACTAAGCTTTCTCCCTTTGAGATGATCACCGGAAGGAAGATGGTGTTACCCCAGCATTTACTTTACAGAACAACGGACCATAACTTGATCAATGCTACAACATCGCATCAGTATGTGGAAAATTTACGCAAGCACCTTCAGCATGCTTTTGCGTTCGCACAGAAGAATATAGAGAAAGCCGCAATGAGTGCTAAGACATACTATGATCTGAAGACTACACAGAAGGAGTATCAAATTTCCGATCGGGTATATCTCTATAACTTTGCTCGGGATCAAGTGAAGGAGAGAAAATTCCTGCCTTCCTGGAAAGGTCCCTATGTCATCACTGACAAATTATCTCCAGTGGTCTACAAAATCAAAATCCCTAAGGGGGATGAGTTTATTGAAAAATGGGTGCACATTAATCAGCTACGTGTTTGTCACCCTAGTGCACGACATTGAGAGATTGAAGGAGCTGGATGAAAAGAGGTGAAGAGACTTTACGGTTCCAGCTAAAGACGGAAATAAGGATTGGTATCGTATGAACTAAAAAGTGTTATCTGTTATTGTACATCTTTAACTCATACTAACCCATCCTGATGTATGTTTCCTCTGTAACAAAATGTCTCCTAACTCACCTCTGAAACCAGAATTTACTCTGTCCAAGAAAAGAACTTATGCCAATCAGAGGTATATGGTATTAGTAACTCTTTTCTTGCAGGATAACGTTGAAAAGTGTATGTACTCATATGTGTCATACAATATTTTATAGGCGTAAGATGTCATCAAAGATGATTGCCATTATCTACGTCGTCCTGATCTTGTGGAAGGAGTTCCATGCTGAGCCGATTGCTGTACCAGGTCCTTCGTCCGGGATCATGCTACAAGATACGGCGGGGTTCATCTTGACGAACAAGAGGATATTATCCCAGAAGATCTACATCAGCCTGGATCCACGCGTTTTCATCGAAAGGCAATTCAACATGTCCGAAATCCAGTCACCGGAAATCCAAGCCTGGTACCAGATGCACATCGGATACTCCCAAGAACGGATTACCCAAATCCTGGAGCAAGCAAGGAAAACCTTAACCAGAGAGCAATTCTCTACAAGCCAAAGACCAAAGCGATTTATTTCTGCGATCGTAGCCGCTATAATCTTTAGCGTAGTGGGCGCTGTTATTGCCACAAGTGTAACAGTCGCCAACTCCATCTCCATCAAGACATTAGAACTCGAGATCAGTTCACTAAAAAGTAACTTGATGAGCATTCATGCGGAGATGGAAAAGCAGAAACAACATTTATCGGATTTATATATCATAATACAAGATACTGTTGTTACTACAAATTTACATTCAAAGTTATTGGACCATTCAATAAACCTTCATCAGAGTAACGAACAGTTTAAACAAGAACTTATATTAGTAAAATAAGGTATTGATTTCCAAACTCAGGTTTACCACGATGAAGTGCAAAGTGGGATGCAAGACCTGAGGGAAAGACGTATTCCCCTTTACTTCGTATCATACGATATAGTCCGTAGAATGCTGCAAAATATCAGCGGAAATAAAATAGAAGATATCCAGCTGAATTTAGCATTCAACATGGGGATTGCGATACCGTTATATGTTGATCCCATAAAAATGGAGATCTGTTTTCTATTATCCATTCCCGTTGTCACTAGGGACAATATATTTCAGATGAAAAAAATTCATAATGTAGGCACCTGGAAAGACAACATTCATGTTAGGATTCAAACTCCTGACATCGTGGCATACCAGCCATGGAAGTCGGAATGGTTATCTGTCCCTATTCTGGACAACTGTGTAACGTTCCGGGACAACAATTTTCAATGCGAAGGTGATCCTTTTAATTATGACGCAACCAATGCGTTATGCGGTATCGAATATGAGAAACATGGATCAGAGAAATGCCAAGTGACCCTGTCAAAGATTGAAGAGGAACAGGTGAATGCAGTTTTGATAAAAGATAAATGGCTTGTTAGCACACGCTTGCCAGATATGACTGTATTTTCAAATGATCACGTAATGGTGAAAATCATCGCCCTACCTTCTCATGTATCCATTATAAAAGTACCACGTAATTCCAGGATTATGATAGGGAATCGTACACTATATCCTGTGGACATAGAGGATGTTGAAGGAGAAGTCGAAAGTATTGATGCCTTCCAAAATCAGGAGATCGCCATAAATCCAGATTTAAAATTTTTGCTAGATAATAAACCTAGTCATACAGTTCGTATGATCATCCGGAAGGATAATGTCACCATGGACACATTTCAATATTCACCAATGGACAATGAGATCTTGTATCCCTCCATTTGGGCATGGGGGGGAAATTATGTATGGAGTGTATTGTTTATTGCCATCCTGGGGTGGTTGAGTATGTTGACTATCCAAATGATACGTTGGATAAGATTTATAAAAAAAACTGTGGCCAAGCTATGGTTAAAACATCACAAGCAAAGCCTACGCTCAGTGAATCATGAAGAAAATATATGAAAAGCCCTTTATTACATTCCAAATGCATTCACATTTTATGGAATATTTTGGAATGAAGGGGGATTTGTCGGGCATATGTATATCTGCACATTAAGGTCTGACAATATTAGAAACAAAATGGAGATTCACATTACCTTTAAGGGGCCAAACTCTCTGTTGGAATAAGCCAGAGAAGATCATGATGGTCACTGGCATACAATGTATGTTGTTTTTAAAGTTATTGCCAACAGATGTGCTATCTTACAGAATGTGCTGGGTCTCACATAAACTGTCTCAACTACTGGGGTCAAGAGAGGTTATTGCTTAAAACACTGGTTTCTCTAAACATGTCTGTCTGAGGAACAATGGGTGTTTCATGGCTAAACCATGATCTGATAAGAGACGTCCATAAAACACATCTGGTGTGGAATAGATATCTATTCGGATATATATATATTCCTGTGTGCATTTATTTAGCGTTTGAACTTGTTAATAATTCATATATACTATGCAATATTGATGTATTATAACCAAACATTATTAATGTATCTGTTTGTATTGTATCTCACTGAGGGGATATAGTAAGTTTTTTTTCCTTAAAAAGGGTCTATTCAGAGGAGTTATTTCAAACATCATTACTCAATAGCTGTGACAATTAGGTGTATACAGACCAGGACAAAAGTTAAAAGATTATGGTTCTCTTATCTGACCATAAATAAGATGGTCTGTTAACTGTCAAGATGGATCCATGATGTCTGGGAAAGTGATTCTAAAGTGTCACAGAATAATCCCTCCTAATTGATTTAGGGTGGACAAGGTGAAAGTTTAAGTGGTGTAATAAAACCATATATATGTGTTAATTCCTAAAATATCTTAAAATTGCTATATGATACAACAGTGCCATCAAGTGGTAGATGGGCAGGAGGAATGCCAATTAAATGACATCATCCCCATGATTACCATACGTAACACCCACCTTATCTAATTGGAAATTCCTAATCCAAGAGGGGATGGGCATAGATAAGGATTAGGATATCTGATCCAGTTTTGGGGAAAAAGGGAGAGCACTTGAGACAAAGGGGACTTGAGCCAAACATCACTTGGAACTTCTTCAGGGAGAACACTTGGGAATTCATTCATCAGCATCACTTCACACGTCAGGAACGTACCACAGGACGGGATAGATCTGAATCTTGGAAAGCTGGGTCCCTTCTAAAAGCTCTTTATCCCAAAGCAAGGGGTAATGTATAATCTATTTTATTTACAGTAATTATAAATCGCTCCAATTGGCATATAGTTGAGACCCCATTATTAGTGGGTCAATAGTGTTAACATTAATTTTACGGGAAATTTACGGGAAATTTAGAATTCCTGTAATATTGCTATCAGAGTGGAATCTCTGATCGGATTTTATTATCCGTAGTTAGGTCAACGGGCGTATTTATAAGGTGTCTCTTACTGCCATATTCTCTGATTGAGCATAAGGGATTTTCCACAGATTCATTTCTATAGTTTTTTTTGTTGTTGTTGCATTATAATATTTTGATTACCAGTACATTAATCGGTAATAATTTGATAAAAGGAAAAAGTAGTATTGTATTGTACTTAAGTCAGCCTGTAAACGGTGGAGCACCATCTTATGGTCAATTTTGATATTATCTTTGTATTCATTTGTATGCCATTTGTACTGCTTGTATTTATAATAAATTATATTTTGTATAATTAATTGCACCCTGTTTCATTAGCTGCACAAATTAACTTTAGATCTCATCAATAAAAGAACTGGCGTTTATATGTCCGCCAATTACATTTTCCATTTTTATTTTTTTATTTTTCATAAAAATATGAAATCATAATTTTTATAATTTCATATCTTATATGAAATAAATACCCGACAGCGTATATATTTTTCTTGCAGTACTGAAATACGCCCTTATACGCTTTCACCAGAAATAACTGCAGAAGTGAAATGCGTATATAATTTTACTTATAGTACTGATATAATATACGAAAGATACTAAGATATAATATGGGCAGCACGGTGGCTCTGTGGTTAGCATTGGTGCCTTGCAGCGCTGGGGTCCTAGGTTTGAATCCGACCAAGGGTAACATCTGCATGGAGTTTGTATGTTCTCCCCATGTTTGTGTGGGTTTTCTCCCACACTCCAAAGACATACTGATAGGGACCTTAGATTGTGAGCCCCATTGGGGACAATTGGATGATAATGTCTGTAAAGTGCATAAAATAAATATAAGCTACTAAAGGCTTTTCAACATAGCACTTGCAGCCCAATAACAAAGAGCTGTCTAATGGCTATTTGGATCCCCCTGCACTTGTAATTCACTTTCCTATCAATGTCCCTAGTGCCCTCTGACATCTCTCCCTACACTAAGATGCTGTGAAATTATTCCTATACTTTCCCTGCACTTGTAAATCGTTTTTTTCTGTCTTTTTTTTTTTACAAAATCAGGTTTTTCCAATTGCTGTTCCTATGTCCTTCACACATCTGTCCCTGCACTCTGAACGCTGGAAAATGTCTGACTGTAAGATGGCCACAGTATTTATAGGGCTGTGACATCATAAAGCTGTCTGGCTGCATGCAGGCTTGTCAATCAGGGTGATCCGCCTTCCTAGAGTTACTTGCCCCATGTCCTTAGTTCTCACACAAGTAGCCGCCATTTTAGGAAAAATGTGATTCGTTACCACGAATAGCGAGGAAATTTGCATTCGTTGCAAATCGAGTTTTTCCTGAAATTCGGATCAAATTTCACTTCGTCAGCTTCGATTCGCTCATCTCTCCTTATATTATAGGGCCTCTGTAAGCAGATTTGTATCTATGAAACTGGCTGACTTGTTGTATGTGCACCTGGCAGCTAAAGGCATCTGTGTTGCTCCCATGCTCATATGTGCCTCCATTGCTAAGAAAAATTATGTTTTAATATATGCAAATTAGCCTCTAGGAGCAACGGGGGTGTTGGCGTTACGCCTAGAGGCTCCGCTGTCTGTTCAACTGTCGCGCCTTCTCCACTTTCATTGACAGGATCAGACATGATGTTGTTTTTACTGTCTGGCCCTATCAAAGTGCAGAGAGTGTGGCAGTAGCAGGGAGAGCAGAGCCTCTAGGTGTAATGGCAACGATGCCGTTGCTCTTAGCGGCTATTTTTCAAATACAAAAACTTAATTTTTCTCAGCAATGCGAGTATATATGAACATGGGGCCAACACAGATGCCTTCAGCTGCCAAGTGAACATGTTACAGGTCAGCCAGTTTCATAGGTACAAATCTGCTGACAGATGCCCTTTAACTTTCAATACATGATAAATGTCACTTTCTGAGGTGACACAACCCTTTTAAGGCTCTCAGTGATGCTCCACGGTGCACCACTATATGCACACAATACGTTACACTGTTGTCATGGCAATTGCTAAGGCTGCTGACCGCTTGGGAAAGGTTTCTCCTGAATACTGGCCCTTTGTCGATGCCATAATGGGAGCAGATGCCTGCCCATATATTTACACACACATGGTAATACCAGAAGGAAGCAGTGGCTTGTTCCGAATAAGAGTCCAAAAAATTATGCTTGTTTGGGGGGGAAAAGCAGCAGTACAAAATGGAACCTGACAGATAAGAGATGTGTGGCTGTTAGAGATGAGCGAATCGAATCAGACAAAGAGGAATTAGATCCGAATTTCAGAAAAAATTTGATTTGCAACGAATGCGAGTTTCCACAATTTTTCCTAAAACGTGTAAGGGCATGGGGCAAGGAACTCTGGGAAGGCAGGCTGACCCATGCAGCCAATCAGCAGCCAGACAGCCCTGTGATGTCACAGCCCTATAATTACGGCAGCCATCTTAGATCCAGACATTTTCAAGCATTCTGAGTGCAGGGACAGACGTGAGAAGGTGTTAGGGACAGCAATTAGAAAAACCTGATTGTGAAAAAAAGCCTGAAAAAACGATTTATAAGTGCAGGGAAAGGATGGGGAGGATTCTTTTCACAGCATCTTAGTGCAGGGTGAGACCTCAGAAAGCGCTAGGAACAGTGCCATAAAAAGCGATTTACAAGTGCAGGGAAAGGAAAGGGAGGAATAATTTCACAGCATCTTAGTGCAGGGAGAGACATCAGAAGGCGCTAGGGACAGTGCTAGAAAAGCGATTTACAAGTGCAGGGAAAGATTATTTGGGGCTCCAAATAGCCATTATACAGCTCTGTCATTCCAACAATTTGGTCTTGGGGTGCAAGCGCTATGTTGAAAAGCCTTTAGTGGCTTATATCTTTTCAACCAAGAAAAATATTTACGCAGTTCACTTCTGCAGTTATATGTGTTGAAAGCGTACAGAAAGAAAAACATATACGCACTTCACTGGTGCACTTATTTGTGGCAAAAGCATTTAGTGGCCTTTTTCATTATAGAAAGAAAAAATTTACGCACTTCACTAGTGCAGTTATTTGTGGCAAAAGGGTTTAGTGGCCTATCTCATTATAGAAGGAAAAAAATATACACACTTCACTGGTGCAGTTATTTGTGGCTAAAGCATTTAGTGGCCTATTTCAGTACAGAAAGAAAAAACATATACACACTTCACTGGTGCACTTATTTGTGGCAAAAGCATTCAGTGGCCTATTTCATTATAGAAAGCAAAAAATATATGCACTTAACTGGTGCAGTTATTTGTGGTAAAAGGGTTTAGTGGCCTATTTCAGTACCGAAAGAAAAATATATATGCACTTCACTGGTGCATTTATTTCTGCTAAAAGCGTTTACTGGTCTGTTTCAGTACAAAAAGAAAAATATATTCTCAGTTCACGTCGACGGTTATATGTGTTGAAACCATGGCTGGGAGTCAGCAGTGGGAAGTCGGGAGCGAAACGTGCCCGGAGTAGAGCACCTGCTTTGCAGCAGCCTACCTACCAGGGAAGTATTGGTGCAGGGGTTCACAGAAGTAGCGACGGTAGCCGTCAGTCAGTGCAACGGTTATATGTGTTATTTTGTATTTCAGTACAAAAAGAAAAATACATTCTCAGTTCACGTCGGCGGCGGTTATATGTCTTCAAAGCGTTTAGTGGCCCAATTCAGTACAAAAATTTAAATATATATGAATTTCACTTCTAAAGTTATATGTGGTGAAGCATTCAGTGTCCTTTTTCAGTACAAAAAGGAAAAAAATATATACTCACATTACTGGTGCAATTATTTCTGCTAAAAGCGTTTACGGGTTTTTTCTCAGTACAAAAAGAAAAATATATACGCATTTCACTTCTGCAGTTATTATTTCAGTACAAAAACAAAATATATTCAGCGTTCACTTTTGCAGTTATATGTGGTAAAACCTTTAGTGACGTATTTCGTTAGCAAAAAATTTATATATTCAGCGTTCTCTGTTGCAGTTATATGTGGTAAAACCTTTAGTGACGTATTTCGGTAGAAAAAATATATATTCAGGTATATTCAGCGTTCTCTGTTGCAGTTATATGTGGCAAAACCTTTAGTGACATATTTTGGTTGAAAAACTAAATATATTCAGTGTTCAGCGCTGCAGTAATATGCAGTAAAATCTCCATGTCGTCTCCATGATAAATCTGCAGCGTGGGGGCCCCGTGTGGCTTCTACACACTTTCAAAATAATCCTTCAGCGGGGAGAATAGATGCCGGATGACCTTCCCAGGAGCTGCTGTCAGGAGCAGCTGTTCATTTCTAAGACATCCGTATAGTGCGGGGGGAATCCGAAGACCCTCTCCATCTCCATTATACGTGGTAAAATCTTTGACATATTTCGGTCGAAGTTATATGTTTTAAAATCTTTTGGGATGTATTTCGGTCGAAAAACTAATTTTATTCAGCTTTCAGCGCTGCAGTTATATGCGGAAAAAACTTTTTTAGACATTTTGTTCGAAAAACAAATTTTATTTAGTGTTCTGCGCTGCAGGTATATGCGGTAAAATCTTTATTGACGTATTTCGGTCGAAAAACTAATTTTTTTTAGCGTTCAGCGCTGCGGTTACATGCGGTAAAATCTTTAGTGACACATCTTGCAGACCTTCGCGACTCTTCGGGGCTCAAAGCTATCTTGACACTTTGTCTTCTCATTGTCTGTAGCTACTAGGGGCCTGTTCATGCCAGGCAAGTTCCTCCAGAAGTATCTGGGTCGATGAGCAGCCGATACTGCACTTGTATCAATCTTGACAGGATTCGTCTCCAGGTTGAGAGAGATAGTTTTTTAGAATGCTTTCTCCATCGTAACTACGTCGTTGAATGAACAGAAGACAGGCGGATTCTCTCCTGTCTTAGGCACTTAATTTTTATTATTACATTTTATTAAATATTGAATATTAAATTGAACCAAAACTTGATTAAAATTATAAGAAAGTAAACTTAAATTCGCCAATATATTATCCCAATCTTGGAGGGAAATTCACGGACAATTAATTTGAAAAGCCTTTTGTGCCGGAAAACGTGTATTATTAAATCGTGTTTTAAGTAACACTTTATAAACGTTCCATATTGGGGCGTGGCCTGGCTATGGAGGAGTGAGGACGCACGCTGCTCTAGCTCCTGCCCTGGACCCACTGAGAGACCTGAAAATTCAAGGCACACCGTATCATAAACACAGAATGGGACCCAAAAGGAAAAAGATCGCATCCCTGTCCCTCAGCCAGCCTGACTCCTCACCCACGCAGGGCATCGCGCGATTCCTGGCTCCCAACCCGCACAGCACAGCTCCGGCACCATCTTGCTGCACACCACACCAGGCAGGCTACGAGGAGGACAGCAACGCTTTACCTGCACCCGCAGGAATGAAGATCCAGGAGTCGGGTACCCCAGAGAGAGCACCGGAGGCTTCTCATCGCCCAGATCCGGGCACAGAGGTAACAGGGGTGCATGCCACGGGAGAGTCACCTTCTTCCCCGCACAACCGTCATGGTCCAGAAAGGCGGGAATCCGCCATCACTCCTTTCGCTGTGTCCATGCAGGAGGAGGGAGACTGGGAATTCTCCCTGGAACAAAACCGCCAGGTATCTACCCCATCACCACCTCTGGCACAATATGCTTCTCCCTCCCCGTCTGCCATATTAATACATGAGGCAGAACAACATTGCAGCGCAAATTGACCTCTTAAAGCTACAGGATTTGCTGGCTAAATTGTCGTCTATCCCCACCTAAGACGACATGCAAACATATATTTCCAGACTGGAGCTGGGATTTAAAACAGAAATACGTAACATCAAGAACGATGTACTTGCCCTGAACGAGAAAGTAACAGAGATGGAGGGTTCTGTGACGCATTTATCTGCAATTCAAGACAAACAGGGCTCTGAAGTTGAGGCTCACTCTTTTCAATTACATCATCTGGCGGACATAGGGGACGTCGTAACAACATACGTGTTAGGGGACTGCCCGAATCCATACTTGCAAAATATCTCCACCTTGCGGCACATTTTTAATGACCTCCTACAGGTGCCCCGAGACAGTCCCTTAGAGCTAGATAGGGCGCACAGAGCCTTGGGGCCTAAGCTGGACAACCCAGATAGAACCAGAGATGTTATATGCCGGGTTCACAGATACCAACTCAAAGAGGCCATAATGAAATGTGCCAGGGAAGCCCGTCAAGTAGCATTTAATGGGACACAGCTCCAAATTCTGGCAGACTTATCTCGGCTAACCTGAGCACCAGCTGTGGTTATCCAGAGTGAGCCATCTGTTTACTATTTATAGTTATCTCGGCTCACATTGCTCAAAAGAAAGGCGCTTCGGCCCTTGATATCCATCCTTCAGCAACGTAAAATTGTATACACTTGGGGCTTTCCTTTTCGCCTGCAAGCCCGCATAAATGGTCGGACATTGATACTTCGCCACCCCAGAGATGTCACGTCCTTCTCCGCAGCCCTAGGCATTTCGCCGGTGAAGATACAGGATTGGCCATCTTTACCAACTGGCCCAATGGTTGAAACCAATCCACTACCTCAAAGGGCGACTAAACTTCCTAGACAAAGAAATCGCCCCGCTACTTGGAACCCAGCGGGGCCCGATGACCATTCCACAGGCTAAAGAGGACCGGACAATTTGATCCTACCTCAGGCGAGGTTAACGGAACCTACCCTCGTAATGCCCCATTCACAGTCTGGCGGCAACTACTGATCTGCAAAGGTCTGATCACTTGATACCCAGGGACCCGCGTGGAAGACAAAAGCAACGATCCTCAGCACGCATTCCATTGTTTGAAATGTTCCTAGTTATGCATTCATCGTTCATTGACCTATGGTTAAGTTGCTGGGGGATGGTTTCCTTAGGGGCCCCTTGGCCATAAGCAGTGTTATACCAACATGTCGAAAAGGTGATTGATGATCATCATAGTGGTCGCTTATTGCAAGGTTTCAAATTAGTCCCTGATGGTGTCACTATGCTGTTCTGTAACCGCAAGGTATTGAATCAGAATCTAGTTAGTATTATTCTGCTCCTATGTAACACTATGGTGTGCCCACCACACGATTATTCAGTCACTCTCACTTTTTTTTTTCTTCTTTTTCTGTGTCTCTCATTGTCTCTCATTGTTGGTTCGGGGGGAGCGGCTTCTCTGTAGAAAGTCCGCTTCCGCACAGGGTACACGTCCCTTCTTGTGGATACTACTGTCTTTTCGGTGTCCACACTAGACGTGTCTACTATCCTCAACTTTCTTCTTCACCTATTTTCTGTTCTGACTGCTCTACTTCCTTTCTCTTGGTCCTTCCTTCCGTCTCACCCCTTCTTGGTCTCCTACTTCCCCGTCCCTTCCACCCCCGGCAGATCTTAAGACAATGGCAGCGATAAAGCTGGGGTCTATGAACGTAAGGGGCTTTAGCACCCCGCAAAAACGCTCCCAGATCCTTTATCACATGCATAAGCAGAGAGTTTCAATATTATTGTTACAAGAGACACATTTCAAGAGAGGCCACCTACCCTCTATCCGGGACCGATATTACACACAGTGGTTCCACAGCCCAAGCTCAGATTCGAGGTCTAAAGGCTGTCCATAAGTCTTTCAGGGGGGGGATGGCTGGTATAGAAACAGATGGAGAGGGGCGCTACATTTTTATTAAGCTGAAGATACAGGGGATCATGTTCACTGTGGTCAACTGGTATCTACCCAATCATAATCAGATTTCTACTTGCAAATCTTTTCTAGAATGCCTGTCTGACTTTGCGGAGGGTCAGGTGCTGATCTGCGGGGACATTAACTTCACAACTTCACAATGGATCCTGCCGTGTACTCCACTGCTATCTCTGGTAGTATACCCAGTAGACAACTGAGGTCTCCATTCGATCTTACCGTCACTCTCTTCAGCTTATTGATGTCTGGAGAACCCCCAAGGTAAAGATTACACATCCTATTCTACACCCCACAATTCTTATAGCCGCATAGACTTGTTCCTAGTTAGCCATCACACCTTAGCCTCGAGTCCGGAAGCCACCATCGTTAATATCTTATTCTCTAACCATGCCCCAGCATACCTCTCGTTTGAATTGCCAAATTCCACCTTTAAGCCCTGGAATTGGTGTTTGAATGACAATCTCCTTAAAGATGCTGTATGTGTAGCTGACATTCAACAGACCATTAAGGACTTTCTGCTTGACCATTCCTACGATAACACATCTACTCCAACACAGTGGGAAACACTAAAATGCGTCTTCAGAGGAGTTTTTTATCAAACATGGGTTCAGACTCAAAAAAGAGAAAGCCCACAAGCTAACAACATTACTGACGAGAGCCCATACTTTAGCATTACAACACAAATGGACCTTAGCACCTGACGTCCACGTAGAATTGATGACAGTTAGGGACTCTATTAAGTCGTTAATAGATCAGAAATATAAAAGCTTTTTGGATAGAGGGAAAATATTCTTCTATGAATATTCCAATAAATGTGGTAGACCCCTGGCCCGAGCTCTCCACCCGAGGACAGCACAGACTTTTATCCCACGAATACGGACCTCTACTTGTCATATGTCTCATAATCCTGTAAACATAGTGGAGGAGTTTCGCTCTTATTATTCACAATATTCGGACCTTCATGCCCCCTCCTTAAATTCCCGAATTGAGAAGTACATTTCTGAAACGGCTCTCCCCACCATAGTTGATACTGACAGGGATCTGCTGGAAGCAGATTTTACAGATTCAGAGATAATATGTGCCATCCAGGACTCTCCGTCCGGAAAAAGCCCAGGCCCCGATGGCTTCACAGCGGCCTTTTTTAAGCATTTTAAAGACATTATTTCCTCTGCCCTGACCAAGGTTTTCAATAGTATGGACGCAAACCGTTTTGTCACCCAATCACTGGAAGCCCACATCAGTGTAATCCCAAAGCCCGATAAAGATCACACTCTCACATCAAACTACAGGCCCATATCCCTACTTAAAGGGGTTGTCCGGGTTCAGAGCTGAACCCGGACATCCCTCCATTTTCACCCTGGCAGCCCCCCTGACAGGAGCATCGGAGCAGTTCATGCTCCGATGCTCTCCTTTGCCCTGCGCTAAATCGCGCAGGGCAAAGGCATTTTTGGGAGTTCCGGTGACGTACCGGGGCTCTCCATGGGGCTGACAGGAACCCCGGTGACGTCACCGGCACTGAAGGGCGGGATTTAGCTCTGCCCTAGCCAGTAAAATGGCTAGGGCAGAGCTAAAGCCCGCCCCTCAGAGCTGGTGACGTCACCGAACACACTGCCGGGCGGAAGTTACCGCCCGGCAGTGTGTTATTGAAAACAAAAGAGCCCGTGCCCTGCGCGATTTAGCGCAGGGCACAGGAGCGCATCGGAGCATGAGATGCTCCGATGCTAGGCTCAGGGGGGCTGCCGGGGTGAAAATAAGGGTATGTCCGGGTTCAGCTCTGAACCCGGACAACCCCTCTAATATAGATATTAAACTGTATTCCAAACTGCTTGCTGAGAGGCTGGCTCCTCTACTCCCACGGCTCATACATACTGACCAAGTGGGATTTGTTAGAGGTAGGGATGCTAGAGACAATACTTTGAAAACTCTCCTGCTAACCAATGCGGCCCAACACACTAATTCCCCTTTATGTCTACTATCAATTGATGCTGAAAAGGCATTTGATAGAGTACAATGGCAATTCTTAGATTCCTCCCTAAGTCAAATTGGGTTGGGCCCTAAATTTATGGACAGGATACGAGCACTATACTCTACCCCCACGGCCAAAGTCAGAGCTAACGGTATATTGTCACATGCTCTTCCCATATACAACGGCACCAGACAGGGGTGCCCTCTCTCCCCTCTGCTTTATGTAATAGTAATGGGACATTTGGCTATTGCTCTTCGCATGAAGCCTTTAATACAAGGCATTAAAATGGAAGGAACACACTACAAAACTGCATTGTATTCAGACAACCTCCTTTTATACGTAACTCAACCGCGTGTCTCTATCCCCTCCATTCTGAAGGAGTTCGAACGTTTTGGCAATCTCAGTAATTTTAAAGTCAATTTTTCCAAATCTGAGATCCTCAACGTATCCATTCCTCAGAGAGAATTCACCAATATACTTACCTCCTTCCCATTTAGACACCAACCCTCTTCTCTAAAATATTTGGGAATCCAGATATCAACCTTCTTTATAAACTGAATTACCTCTCCCTCCTAGACCGCACCTTAAAAGACCTAAATAATTATAGCAAAATCGGGCTATCTTGGTTTGGCAGAATTAACGTTCTAAAAATGGATGTCCTGCCAAAGTTCTTACACATTTTTCAGACTGTCCCACTAACCCCACCCGCTATATTTTTCCGTACCATAAAATCTAAGACTCTCAGGTTTATCTGGGGCCCCTTAAACCCCAGAATTGGTCTATCCACCCTCCATAAAGCTAAGTCCAGCGGGGGGGAGGGGGGGCTGGTCTTCCAGACTTCAAGCTTTATCACTCAGCATCCATTCTTAAGCGACTTGTGGACTGGCACTTTAATCATACCACTAAACAGTGGGTTCACTTGTAACAATCCCTATATCCTATCTCACTTAAATATGCTCCATGGATTGAACCGGAAGTACGCCCACGAGTCAACCAAACACAATGGCCCGACAGTCTTTAAAATTGTGGGATTCGTTCACTAAGAAAGGGATTGGCTCCAGGAAGCATAGCCCCCTTACGCTGATATCCTATAACCCAGCATTTACAGCTAGCACCAACAAGGTGTCTTTCTTAGGACTACAGGCATCTACAGACCCCCGATTTTTTAATTTGCTAGCAGGTGCTCCACTGCCCTCCCTTTCTGAACTCACCTTGAAATCTCCTACAGCCCAGTTGTCCTGGCGAGAATACCAGCAGATGAAATCATATATTTCTTCAAAAGGGAAACAGGGCTTCTTCAGTTCTTCCCTATCTGAGATGGAGAAATAGTTTCTCTTGACGTCCCCGCCGACACACCTGATCTCCGCATGATATCGATGCCTGTTAGAATGTACGTACAAAGGTTCTCCTGGCTTCTTGAAGGGTTGGGAGCAGGAATTAGGGTCCCCTTTGACGACCGCAGATCAGCAGAAGGCGTTTATTTTTACACACAAGCTAGCCATTGCTTACTCTGCCCAAGAAAAAAATATTAAATTTTGACGCGTTGGTACAGATATCCGGTCAAGCTACATAGGATATTCCCCTCTGTGTCTGACACTTGCTGGCGTTGTGGATAAGCTGAAGGTACAATGCTTCACGTCTGGTGGGCCTGCAATGAGGTCAAACCTTTTTGGGAAGAGGTTTTAGCAATTTATAGATACATTACGAAACAAACAGTTGCAAATACCCCCCAAGTGGCGCTCCTCTCCATCTTACCGGGCTCTATTGCCTTTCAAAAGAAAAGTATCTTGAGATTTTGTGTCTCGGCGGCAAGGTCAGTGGTCCCCCGACATTGGCGTACATCCCATGAACCCTCCATCAGAGAGTGGTATCAAGAAATGCTATATATAGCAAGAATGGAAGAAGTCTCTGCTGAAAGCTCTGGACAATCTGCCAAATACCACTGGATGGATTTCCAGCGGTCACCAGATTCGATTCCCATGCTGTCTGTCTGAGTTTCTGCTTAGCCATTACAGACCCTATCCCTCCCCGCCTGTCCCTCCCCCCCCCCCCTCTTTCTTCTTCTTTCCTCTCTTTCCTTTCTTTCTACTTTCTCTCTTTCTATCCTCTCCAGTTTGTAGCGATGTCTTGTTAAAGCGTCTCAGTGTAGGTGCCTAGGCAATGACTCAACCAAGGATGCTCCTCTTTATTACAGGAGTTGAATAGCACAGTTGGAATTTGTATTTGACCTATGCATGTCTAGGTAAATTGCCTTCTCAGATCCTTGTAAACTGACAATCTACGCTATTTATTCCTGTCTACTCTTGTTAATATTCATATAAATGTTTAAATAAAACAGTTTAAACATAAACGTTCCATATTCCCTATAAATAAATAGACGAAGCGGCCACTCTGTGGCCTCCTCATGTTGCTGCCACCTCCACAATCTCTTGTCGTCGTGCCACTCTCTGGCCCCCTCATTCTGCTGCCACCTCCGCAATCTCTCTTCGTCGTGCCACTCTGTGGCCTCCTCATGCTGCTGCCACCCCCACACTATGTCACCTTGTCACTCTGAGGCCTCCTGATGCTACTGCCACCTCCACGCTATGTCACCTTGCCACTCTGTGGTCTCCTGATGCTGCTGCCACCTCCACACTCAGTCATTGTGCCACCCTGTGGCCTCCTCCTGATGCTACTGCCACCTCCAGACTCTGCCATTGTGCCACTCTGTGGCCTCCTACTGATCTTGCTGCTGATGCCACCTCCAGACTCTGTCATTGTGCCACTCTGTTGCCTCCTACTGATGCTGCTGCTGCCGCCACCTCCAGACTGTCATTATGCCACTCTGTAGCTACATCATACTGCTGCAAACTCCAGACTGTCATTGTGCCACTCGGTGGCCTTCTCTTAATGCTGCTACTGCTGCTGCCGCCACCTCTAGAGTCTTTTTATTGTGCCACTCTGTGGCCTCCTGATGCTGCCGCCAACTCCAGACTGTAATTGTGCCACTATGTGGTCTCCTCATGCTGTTACCACCCTCCCCACTTCATGACTGGGCCACTATTTTGCCTTTCGGCCTGGCTGAAATCATTGGTTTGACCCTTCTTGGCCATGATCAGTATCATCATCATCACTTTTGTCCTCCTGCACCACCAACTGCTCCTCCTTCAGTAATAGCTCTTCATCCTTATACTTCTTTACTTCCTCCTCCTTGGCAGTTCGTCTGTGCATGTCCCCAACAGCTACAGGTCACAAATCTGGTGGCCTCTTCAAAGGGTCAGAGTATACAACATTAGTCCCTAATATCTGCCACTGCTTGAGCTCCAAATAACACATTCTTCCTACTTTAGTGGTTTGGTGCATGATGCAATCATTGACTGCTTTATATTGCTTGTACAGATGGTCCAACAATTTTGAACATCATGGATCAACATGGCCAGCACCTTCTGCAAGCCACAATATTTAAAAAAGAGTTTTGGGACACAAAATTTATCATGGATAATCATGAATTTTCATCTGCAGCATTGTACAGTATCAGCAATGTGAATGAACTTGTTAGCAATTGTAATTTACACATGGCAGAAAACATTTGCAACAGAAACTGACCTATGGTGCCGATTTTCGTAGCAGATTTCATCCTTTCCAATATTTTTTTTTAAAATCTGTGTCTAATTAGTAGCATTTCCGCAACAAAATCAGTGGCAAAAATGCACAATTTATGTTTTTTTTCTCTGCTGCAGATTCCTACCTACCCTTCATCAATTTTTTTAGGTCAAGAAAGGCAATTTTAAACAATTTTTGTGAAGAACTGGAACTCGAGAACAATTGTCCTAAATTTTTTTGAGGACAAAACAATAAATAAAAAAGATAGAATAAAATCTACACTGTACGTTAGGTCAGGTACTCAACTCTAATAAATGGATTTTCCCACATGAACCTGTAATACTGATTCATGTGTTGGAGAGCCAGTACCTACAGTCGTGGCCAAAAGTTTTGAAAATGACACAGATATTCGTTTTTACAAAGTTTGCTTCTAAACTGCTTTTAGATTTTTGTTTCAGTTGTTTCTGTGATGTAGTGAAATATAATTACATGCACTTCATACGTTTCAAAGGCTTTTATCGACAATTACATGACATTTATGCAAAGAGTCAGTATTTGCAGTGTTGACCCTTCTTTTTCAGTACCTCTGCAATTCGACTGGGCATGCTCTCAATCAACTTCTGGGCCAATTCCTGACTGTTGGAGGGTGTTTTGGTACCATTCTTTATTCATGGCTGTGTTTTTGGGCAAAATTGTGAGTGAGCCCACTCCCTTGGATGAGAAGCAACCCCACACATGAATGGTCTCAGGATGCTTTACTGTTGGCATGACACAGGACTAATGGTAGCGCTCACCTTTTCTTCTTCGGACAAGCCTTTTTCCTGATGCCCCAAACAATCGGAAAGAGGCTTCATCTGAGAATATGACTTTGCCTCAGTCCTCAGCAGTCCATTCACCATATTTTCTGCAGAAGATCAATCTGTCCCTGATGTTTTTTTGGGAGACAAGTGGCTTCTTTGCTGCCCTTCTTGTCACCAGGCCATCTTCCTAAAGTCTTCGCCCCACTGTGCGTGCAGATGCTCACACCTGCCTGCTGCCATTCCTGAGCAAGCTCTGCACTGGTGGCACTCCGATCCCGCAGCTGAACCCTCTTTAGGAGACGATCCTGGCGCTTGCTGGACTTTCTTGGATGCCCTGAAGCCTTCTTAACAAGAATTGAACCTCTTTCCTTGAAGTTCTTGATGATCCTATAAATTGTTGATTGAGGTGCAATCTTAGTAGCCACAATATCCTTGCCTGTGAAGCCATTTTTATGCAATGCAATGATGGCTGCACGCGTTTCTTTGCAGGTCACCATGGTTAACAATGGAAGAACAATGATTTCAAGCATCACCCTCCTTTTAACAGGTCAAGTCTGACATTTTAACCCAATCAGCCTGACATAATGATCTCCAGCCTTGTGCTCGTCAACATTCTCACCTGAGTTAACAAGACGATTACTGAAATGATCTCAGCAGGTCCTTTAATGACAGCAATGAAATGCAGTGGAAAGTTTTTTTGGGGATTAAGTTAATTTTCATGGCAAAGAAGGACTATGCAATTCATCTGATCACTCTTCATAACATTCTGGAGTATATGCAAATTGCTATTATAAAAAGTTAAGCAGCAACTTTTCCAATTTCCAATATTTATGTAATTCTCAAAAGTTTTGGCCACGACTGTATATTTCTCCTTAAACAGACACATCTTACTACTTTAAGGCATGCTGACCACTGCTCAATCTAGATCTTAAGGGCATTATCAAACAGTGTGTTTAATCATCCACTCAGGTAGGGATTATTGATTCATTATTTTAGAGGGACAAGTACCTTCAATAGCATTTGTATGTCAGTGATTTAGATTTAGGAAATATTGCACTGTCTTTAGTAACCTTCTGGGGTCTGCTAATAGCATCTAAATCAGAAAACAACTGCCTTAGGCTACATGCACACAAACGTATTTTGTTTCCGTGTCCGTTCTGTTATTTTTGCAGATAAGATGCAGACCCATTAATTTCTATGGAGCTGTTAAAAACTGCCGATAGTCAACCGTTTGTTTTCCACGTCCATTGTCCGTGGTTCCATTCCGCAAAAAAAATAGAACATGTCCTATTCTTGTCTGTTTTGCTGACAAAACTAGGCATATACAGTGGATCCGCAAAAAAAAAAACGGATGCCATTAGGATGTCATCCATTTTTTTGCGGATCCGCAATTTTTGGCCCGCAAAACACATACAGTCATGTGCATGTAGCTTAAGGCTTGTTTCACGTTTACATTAAAACAACTTCAGCAGGCTGTTCCAGTTGGGAATAACCTGACGGATTTGTGAATACCAGGTGCCAACATGCGCTGCCGAGGTTCTGTCTGGCCCCATTCACTATAATGGAGACCAGGGGAGATCCTGCCGCAACCCGACAAATATGCTCATGGGTGGCCGAACAATTACCGCTGCGTGCAGCAGTTTTTGTCTGGCCACCTCTCAGCATATTTGCTGGGTTGCGGATGGATCTCTGCCAGTCCCCATTATAGTGAATGGGGTGGAACCTAGGTAGCGCCAGGTACTTTTATGGATCTGGCAGGCTGTTCCCGGCCAGTTTTAATGCAGATGTGAAACAGGCCTGTTGTGGTGGCCTTATTTATCTGAAAAAGGGTTGAAAACCATAAAAAGCCTCATACAAAAATCCTGCAAAAACCTACAAATAAAGAAAAAATACAAAACAAGTAAAAAAAAAAATCATATCAGCAGCCTTATTTTGGTGTGGTGACCAGTACTATTGTTATTATAGGACAATCAATAGAATATTGACTTTTGGCTTATTTCAGATTGTTTTAAAAAGTTTTTGAGACAAAGGAACAGCACAAACATAATAAACGTAAGTTATATTTCAAGGTGAGTGATTTTGTGGCCTATGTTCCCTTTCTATCCAAACATTGTTATCTGAATTACCAGTGGATTGTGTACTGCCGTGAGGTATGCTATTGTGCAGTCCATCTCTAAAAGTAAATTGATAGTCTCCTGCTGCAACCCGCTGTGTCCAGTTACATCTTGATATAACAGATCCTTACAATTTAAGATGCATTGATATTAATTTGATCAGTGTGAATTCCTATCAAATTTAAATTCATTTCTATAGTTATTTCACCAGAAAGCACCTGTATCTGTCATTAATAACATTCTCTGTGTAAGGCCTCAGTCACATGTCCGTGTCTATATTTCTGCCCGCAAAGCACAGATCTGCAAAATACAGATACTTTCTGTGCGCAATCTGCAATCTTCACACTACCATTACTAGAAATTACCATTCTTGTCTGCAGTATGGACAATAATAGGACATATGCTAAAATCTGCGGAACGGACACATGGATGCAGACTGCACATGGATGCCATCCTGTCTGGGTTTTTTTCACGGATCCATAGAAATGAATGGGTGCGTGTGCAAATAGGTACACGGTTACAAAATACAGTTGTGTACATGTGGCCTAAACGTGTAGAGAGCAGAGATATATATCCAAAAATTACTACTTTTCCTGAATCTTTTCCCACAAAACTATATATTAATCTGATTAGTTAAATATGCAATCTACTCATAGATTTCTCAGTGATATATGGGGCACCCACACAACGTGCGTCTTCCCATAGATCAGTGACAACTCTTACACCAGTTTTAACTCTTGAACCTCAAAACGATAGGCATATACACAAGACATTATGCATTGCAATAAATTATTCATAAATACTGCTACAGATCTCCTTGATCTCCAGTGGCTTACACGAGAGATACACGGATACCACTTGGGGATGCCGCAGTGCTGGGCTGCAAGAGCGGCGGTGATGCACCATTGAGCAAACTACACAGAAAGCAGATAAGTAACACTGAATCATATCTACATAATTATACACAATTCATTGAGCAACATGAAGATCTATAGCAGTATTTTGGTATGATCTACAGTCAGGTCCATAAATATTGGGACATCGACACAAATCTAACATTTTTGGCTCTATACACCACCACAATTTGAAATGAAACAAACAAGATGTGCTTTAACTGCAGACTGTCAGCTTTAATTTGAGGGTATTTACATCCAAATCAGGTGAACGGTGTAGGAATTACAACAGTTTGCATATGTGCCTCCCACTTGTTAAGGGACCAAAAGTAATGGGACAGAATAATAATCATAAATCAAACTTTCACTTTTTAATACTTGGTTGCAAATCCTTTGCAGTCATTTACAGCCTGAAGTCTGGAACGCATAGACATAACCAAACACTGGGTTTCATCTCTATCCCTGGTGATGCTATAGCAGGCCTCTACTGAAAATGTCTTCAGTTCCTGCTTGTTCTTGGGGCATTTTCCCTTCAGTTTTGTCTTCAGCAAGTGAAATGCATGCTCAATTGGATTCAGGTCAGGTGATTGACTTGGCCATTGCATAACATTCCACTTCTTTCCCTTAAAAAACACTTCGGTTGCTTTTGCAGTATGCTTTGGGTCATTGTCCATCTGCACTGTGAAGCGCTGTCGAATGAGTTCTGAAGTGTTTGGCTGAATATGAGCAGATAATATTGCCCGAAACAATTCAGAATTTATCCTGCTGCTTTTGTCAGCAGTCACATCATCAATAAATACAAGAGAACCAGTTCCATTGGCAGCCATACATGCCCACGCCATGACACTACCACCACCATGCTTCACTGATGAGGTGGTATGCTTAGGATCATGAGCAGTTCCTTTCCTTCTCCATACTCTTCTCTTCCCATCACTCTGGTACAAGTTGATCTTGGTCTCACCTGTCCATAGGATGTTGTTCCAGAACTGTGAAGGCTTTTTAGATGTCGTTTGGCAAACTCTAATCTGACTTTCCTGTTTTTAAGGCTCACCAATGGTTTACATTTTGTGGTGAACCCTCTGTATTCACTCTGGTGAAGTCTTCTCTTGATTGTTGACTTTGACACACATACACCTACCTCCTGGAGAATGTTCTTGATCTGGCCAACTGTTGTGAAGGGTGTTTTCTTCACCAGGGAAATAATTCTTCGGTCATACACCACAGTTGTTTTCCGTGGTCTTCCGGGTCTTTTGGTGTTGCTAAGCTCACCGATGCGTTCCTTCTTTTTAAGAATGTTCCAAACATTTGTTTTGGCCACGCCTAATGTTTTTGCTATCTCCTGATGGGTTTGTTTTGTTTTTTCAGCCTCATGATGGCTTGCTTCACTAATAGCGACAGCTCTTTGGATCTCATCTTGAGAGTTGACAGCAACAGATTCCAAATGCAAATAGCGCACTTGAAATGAACTCTGGACCTTTTATCTGCTCATTGTAATTGGGATAATGAGGGAATAAAACACACCTGGCCATGGAACAGCTGAGAAGCTAATTGTCCCATTACTTTTGGTTCCTTAACAAGTGGGAGGCACATATGCAAACTGTTGTAATTTCTACACCATTCACCTGATTTGGATGTAAATACACTGAAATTAAAGCTGACAGTCTGCAGTTAAAGCACATCTTGTTCGTTTCATTTCAAATACATTGTGGTGGTGTATAGAGCCAAAAATGTTAGAATTGTGTTGATGTCCCAATATTTATGGACGTGACTGTATATACATTGACTCTTAACCCCACCAATAATCTGTGTAAAATGATTGAGACCAATATCTCAAATTATTCATAAAGTATTCTTTTGTAATAATAGAAATACCAACTACCGTATTTATCGGCGTATAACACGCACAGGCGTATAACACGCACCTTCATTTTAAGAGGGAAATTTCAGGAAAAAAAGGGTAGCTCAGAACTTTTTTTTATTAATATTAATACCACTTATAAGGTAAATAATGTAAAAGGATGACACTTATGGGGCTCTGTGGATGACACTTATGTCATCCACAGATCCCCATAAGTGTCATCTACAGATCCCCCATCAGATGGATAAGTGTGGAGAGAGGAGGCGGGAACACTCATGGCGGGGCCCGGTGCAGTGACTCTATTCTAATACACCGGGCCCCGCAACTGTTAAACATTCAATCTGACTCTATATCTAATTGTACGGTACTTACTGTAGTACCGGAGGTATAACATTAAGACGGCGCAGACCGGCATCTCCCTCGGTCATGCGCCGCCTGTCTCAGCTCCCTCCTGATGCGCTGCCTGCCCCAGCTCCCTCCTCATGCGCTGCCTGCCCCAGCTCCCTCCTCATGCGCCGCCTGCCCCAGCTCCCTCCTCATGCGCCGCCTGCCCCAGCTCCCTCCTCATGCGCCGCCTGCCTGCTTATCTCACTTTATGAATGAACAGGCAAGCGGCGCATGACAGAGTGAGCTGGGGCAGGCGCCACATGACAGAGGGAGCTGGGACAGGCAGCGCATGAGGAGGGAGCTGCGGCAGGCGCTGCGCCGTCTTAATGTTATACATTCGGTATGTAAAAACATGGCTTCTTAACATTATATCGGCGTATAACACGCATACATCATTTGCCCCCTATTTTCAGGGGGAAAAAGTGCGTGTTATACGCCGATAAATACGGTAAATCCTGGAAACATCAATTAGGGGTTATCCTATGACTAATGTAAAAAATGAAAATCAGACATCATATAATACATGACAATTCCTTTCTAACAAAGCTAGAACCAGCCCTGTACCTCACATGGATCCAGAGATCCGGGATGTAACTGAGCATGAGCAGCCATCTCAGTGAGCAATAAGAAAAAGAACAAAGAGCAGGTAGCGCTATACAGATACATGCAATTACAAAAGTATTCAGATCCAGGTGCTGGTTTGAAAACTGTATAATATTTTACATGGGGCAACCCCTTTAACTCTATATCCCGGATAATAACTATGAACTCATTTTTATTAACAAGACTAATACTTTTGAACCATACTCTGGATTGTATATTTTTATCTATATATTTTTGTTAATTTTTTAAGGAATTCCTTATACTTTTTGGCGGTATATCGTGTTGCATTATAATTAATTGCAATGTATAATGTCTTGTATATATGCCCATCGTTTTGAGGGGTAATACTGGTTCAAGAGTTGTCACTGATCTATGGGAAGACACACATTGTGTGGGTGTCCTATATACCAGTGTTTCCCAACCAGTGTGCCTCCAGCTGTTGCAAAACTACAACTCCCAGCATGCCTGGACAGTCTTTGGCTGTGCGGGCTTGCTCGGAGTTGTAGTTTTGCAACAGCTGGAGGCACACTGGTTGGGAAACACTGCCATATACCACTGACAAATCTATGAGCAGAGTGTACATTTAACTAATCAGCTCTCATCGTATTAATTTGTTACAACCTTTTTAATAATAAATATTTTTTATATAATAAATGAAATATCCATCATATTTCATATTTCCTGCATGAAAGTGTGCCTACCAGACAGTTCTGTACTGTTTTTTCTGGCAGTGGGTAAGCCATTGGTTAGAGCACCTTAAGCCATTGTGACCATAGGGGTGAACCACTATATATATTGCAATTTATATATTAATCTTCTCAGCTCCTTCTGCCCTATAACATGCTAATTGCAGATTACACTACATTTTAATATGAGCGCTGATTGGTTGCTATAGGTAACGAAGGACATTCTTAGTATAAGACAGATTATGTGTAAGTTAATATGATTTTGATTGTGACGCTTAGCCAACGTTGTTGTAGAGGCTGATGTAACTCACATGACCTTAACTGTATACTAATTCTGAGGGGTTTTATATGCTGTCAATTACAGACAATAATGCCCTGCTGTCTTTGTTAGGTTTGAGGTCTTTGTTAGGGGGTGGGTGGTGTGTTGTGGAGGTGACTGTTAAAGGATCGGGCTGCTGTGAAGGTCAAAGTTAATGGGGTGGGCTGCTGTGGAGGTCACATTTTAAGAAGGTGGGGCACTGTGGGGGGGGCTGTGGAGGTCACTGTTAAGGGGTCGGGGTGGTGTGAGGGGTTTACTGTTAAGGGGGTAGGCTGCTGTGAAGGTCACAGTTAAGAGGGCAGGGTGCTGTGGAGGGCACTGTTAATGGGGCGAGCTTCTGTGGAGGTCTTTGTTAGGGGAGAAGGTGTGGTGTTGCGGAGGCCCTTAAAAGTGGCCTCTACAGCAATCTACCCCTTAACACTGACCTCCACAGCAGCCTGCCCCCTTAACTGTGACCTCCACAGCACTCTGCACAGCAGTGAAGAAAAAAGGACTGGGTTGTTACAAAAGCCTAGTGTAAAAATCTGTGCATGTGGAGACTAAGGGCCTGCGAGCTTCCATTGGCTGATAAGGGGTGGGCTGCTGTGAAGATCAAAGTTAATGGGGTGGGCTGCTGTGGTGGTCACATTTTTAATGAGGCGGGGGACTGTGGGGGGGTCAGTGTTAAGGGGTGGGTGGCTGTGAAGTTCACTGTTAAGGGGGCGGGATACTGCAAAGGTCATTGTTATGGGAGATACTGTCAATATCTCTTAACGACACACACAAACATTAAATGAAATAGTGGAAATATACCATTGTGAAGCTGGGCCATCCTGCTAGTTGAAAATAAAATGATGAAAGGGCATGAATGACATTATTATTATTATCAAAGAAGCCCTCCCACAAAAATGTTTATTCTCTGATCTGTTACAAAGGCACATGATATAAACTATAGTGAAGGTAATTGTCTTACTAGTGACTGTATTTGTGAGTTATAATCTCCCTTCTGATCCTAAGCTGTGTCATGTGACCAACCCTCTCCAAATAACACAGCATCTCATGTGTGGACATGTTTTAGCCAGTTTCTTTATGTATTCCTGTCCTGTGTCAGTTGGAGATCAGAGCACTGGTCACAGGACACAGCTGAGGATCAGAAGGGAGGTTATAACTCACAAATACAGTCACTGGATAAGACGAATACCTTCACTACAGTTTACATCATGTACCTTTCTAAGGCTACTTTCACACAAGCGTTTTAGTTTTCCGGTATCGAGATCTGTCATAGGGGCTCAATACCGGAAAAAAAAAGCTTCAGTTTCGTCCCCATTCATTGTCAATGGGGACAAAACTGAACAGAACGGAATGCTCCAAAATGCATTCCTTTCCGTTTAGTTGCGTTGCCATACCGGAGAGCATACCGCAAAATGTTGTAGTTTGATTTCCGTCCTGGGATGTGGGGCAAGACGGCATGACCCCCAATGCAAGTCAATGGGGACGGATCCCTTTTCTCTGCCACAATCTGCTACAATAGAAGAATGATCCATCCTCCTTCGACTTTCAATGGAGTACATGACGGATCCATCTTGGCAATGTTAACGATAATACAACCGGACCTGTTCATAACGGATGCAGATGGTTGTATATCAGTAACGGAAGCGTTTTTGCTGAACCCTGCCAGATCTAGGAAAAACACTAGTGTGAAAGTAGCCTAACAAGTCAGAGAATAAAACATTTTATGGGAGTTCTTTTTTAATAACAGGTCTCTGTCACCAGTTTATGTTTCCCTCAGGTAAGTGCATAAAACTGGTGACAGAGACTCTGAGCAAAGTGCTGGGTCACTTTCTTTAATGGCTGAGAGAGCTGGCAGCTCATGTATATTGGGACTTCCTTGTTTGTTCACTGCCTTGAGCAGATTCCAGCACTTGGCTCGCTCAGTAGTGATTTTAAGAATACAATACAAGTCAATACAAGTAAGTGACCCATCATTTTGTTCTGGGTGTCTGTCACCAGCTTATGTTGCATTTATGTAGGATATCATAAAACTGGTGACCGATTCTCTTTAAGGCACTGTATGCTGGTAATAATTAGTTATTATAGTAATATTGGTGATATAGTCAGTCACCATAACTGTTTTATTCTATCACAATATGGTGGTATTATTTAGCCACTATGTGGCAGTGCTATTCAGTCAGTATACAACAGTGTTAATCATTCACTCTATGGAGGTGTTTTTCAATAACTGTATGGTTGTTATTCAGTCCCTGTATGGTAGTGTTATTCATTCAGTGTATGACAGTATGATTCGGTCACTTTATGGCACTGTTATTTATTCTCTGTATGGCAGTATTATTCAGTCACAATATAGCAGTTTCATTTGTTGCTCTCATGTAAATATACACCATGGATCAATTGACAGCAGGTTTTCCTGATGTAACAGGTGGAATCAGAGAAACAGCTGATCCTGTCTGTCAATAGCGGCATCTAAAGAAGTTGACAGAAGAAGGGGACTCCCTCTTTCTGCTCATTGCTGCTTGTAATAATCAGGTGGGGTCTAATTATTCAATGTTACTGCAATAATTTTGGTAACCCAACAGGTAGAATTTTTTTATGATGGGAAGGGACGCCAAAAGAAAATTTTGCACAGGGTGCCATCTAGCCTATGGGGTCCCTGCTTTCAGCTTGAAAAGTACTGGCAACTAAATGAAATGCTGTCATACTGCTGAACTTGTGCCTAACTTCATCAAATAATAATGTAATATTGGGTCATGTCCTAAGGTGTAGCAAAGAAGCAAATATGGGAGAATGGTTCCATCCAAATTTTTTCTTTGTTACAAAATGAAGTATATAAAACATAGCTAAATAGACTATCAGAGATATAAATTTAAGATTATGGAAAACTACACACATATTTATTCAGATTTTTTTTTTAATACAGAAGTGTAAATGAGGGCGTAAGGAATACATGGGCAAGGCAGACTACTAGCAACCACAATATAAGTTGTTTCCATGCATGAAAAGTCATAGTTAGAGATGAGCGAATTTTTCAAAAGTTCGATTTGGCTGATTCGACGAATTTTACAAAAAAATTTGCTTTGTGATAAATTACTTTTTTTTGTAAGTAGTGGGTGCAATGACAGGGAGCTGCGATAGCGCCGAACCTCGTCATTGTACCCCTCAGATGCCGCGTTCATACATGGTTTGAGTGTAAAAACTGTGTGAAATTAACATAAAAAAAAATGACATCAAACTTACCATGTTAATTTGCTTGCGAAGGGCCGACCAGCATCATATTGCTTGAAGATCTGGCGCGAAATATCGCGCAACGCGAGATTACATCATCATGCCGGCCAACGTGGTGATGTCATACGTCACCACGCACGGGATTTCGGCCTAGATCTCCAATCAAAATGGCAGCTGGCGGCCCATCGTGAGCAAATAGAGGAGTTAAGAATGAATTTTTTTGTTTTTTTATACTATTTCAGGTTAATTTGATTCGCTTACACGAAGAATGAGGAAATTCGGCTTCGATTTTATCCTGAAATTCAGATCGAATTCCACTTTGTGGGATTCGATTCGCTCATCTCTAGTCATAGTGATTGCTTGCAGTCTGACTTACTACAGTATTTCTTTACCTTAAAAGGGGTTTTCCAAAACTTTTATACTGATGAACTATCCTCTGGCTAGTTGGGACCCCCGCCATTCAGCTGTTTGAGAAGGCACCGCAGCTTAGCCTAGGCTATGTGACGACACGTTCATTGGTCATATGGCCTAGGTGCAGATCAGCCCCATTACTCGTAGTCGTGCTTGCATACTATAGAAAAACTACTATAGAAAAAAGCTATGGTCTCTCTGGTAGCTGGGACTGTGATAGCACACATAGGCTAGTGCTTTTTCGTATAGTGTGCAAGCACGACCACCACTTATGGGTTGCAGGGTGGTCGTAACCATGGAAACGAGTATTGTATAATGTGATGGAAAAATGTATCCACCCAGCAAAGAAAGAAATATGGATAATAAAAATACATTAGTAAGTGGCGTGTATTAACTTCCTCTACATAAAAAATGCTATTTGCTGAAGTGAGACAGCCCTTTAACTCATACTGAAATATTCAGTTTAAGTGGTTGTCTCATAAAAGTAACAACCAGCTATGGATCACCCCCTAAGGACTCCTAATGTTCAATACTACATTTCTGGCTGGTTGCAAATTTTCCTGGCAAAACGCAATAATTTGTGTAGTTGCTTCTATATGTAAAACACGAGACAAAGCCTTAAATGTAAAATTCTGAAAATATGAAATTAATTTATCTAGCTAGTCAAATTAAGAATTTTTTTTTTTGCAATGAATTATCTATCTTAAAAGAATAAGTTAATGAGGCACTGAAAGTCTGTAGAGCGTAATACACAGTACAGGGATTAGTGATCCCCACCAGTCAAGGGGGGAGATGTACTAATCCCGCTTGATATTTAGACAGTGGAAATTTATACTAGACAGTCTAAAAATGGACAAATTTATCACAGTGGTTTATGCTGTCTAGTTTTAAGTTTGTAACACCTATTAGGCTGTACTTTGGACCAGAATTTTGATGTAATTGTCACATGTTTAGCCATGCCTCGTTCTGGCAGGTCATGCTCCATTTTATGGCAAGACAAGCCCCTTGTCAAACAGGGCAAAAAGATGTCTAAAACAGTAAATAGATGTGGTGCAAGGGTATGTAAGCCAGTTTTTCCCCATATTTTGCTAAGTAATTACCCCAATGTCTGTAAAAACTGTGGTAAGAATTTTTTTTTTAAACTATTTCAATTCTTCAATTTCTAAAAAATAACGTGTAACCTAAAGTGCAACACTTACTGCTGCCCACCACCAGGCATGAGGAATACTGGTGAAGTTAGTGCCCGAGACATCATGTTCAACAGTATAAACCATAGCAGAAAATGAAAAAACGCCCATGGCAATAAAGAGTAGTAGACATCCCACTTGTTGGTAGCATTGACGAAGGGTAAATCCAAAAGCTCTAAGCCCTGTGGAATGACGTGCCAACTTAAGGATGCGGAAAATGCGCATCAGTCTCATTATCCTAAGGACTTGTCCAAGTTTTCCAACTCGTCCCACAGCCTCTATCTCTTGTTCATGACTAGACCTTTTACCATTATCATCTTCCTCTGAAAGGTTCTCAATGATTAATTGCAAATACAGTGGCAGTATTGCTATCAAGTCTACGGCATTAAGAACACTGCGCACAAAATGCTGTATATCTGGTGTTGAGATAATACGAAGCAAATACTCCAGTGTAAAGAATGCTATGCACAAGGTTTCCACATGCTCCAAGTAAGGTCTACCATTCGCAATCCCAACTGAATTTTTGTATTGCAGATCTTCAACTGTATTAAGGGTCATTGCCACAACAGAAATAAGAACAAAAAAGCTAGATGCCACTGCCATGGCCTTAGCTGTAATAGAAGAAAAGGGTTTTTCCATCAAGTTCCAAATACGGCGTCTCAAGGGTCCATAAAGCATGCCTCTGAAAAGCTCTTCATTCTCCTCGGTTTCCATTTCAGCTTTGAGCTCTCTTTGGATCTTCAGCTGCTCATTCAGCTCATCCTGCCTTTCTTCAAATGATATACGACAGCAGCGGGGAGTTTGCTTTATTCTTACTCCCCAATAATTAATTTCCTCTAGGAAGCTGCGGGGGCACAACTCATTTCTTATTGATAACACACCAGTGCGATAAAAATTATAGATATGATGGAATATAGCTGGATCACGATCAAAGAAATAGACATCTTCAATTGGAT
Source organism: Bufo gargarizans (assembly GCF_014858855.1). Lineage (NCBI taxonomy): Eukaryota > Metazoa > Chordata > Amphibia > Anura > Bufonidae > Bufo > Bufo gargarizans. Next base: position 452,271,359 of record NC_058080.1, read on the forward strand.
TGTAATCATCACATAGGTCTAGTTTGCGCTGTCGGTCAGTATATGTCGCCAAGCGACCTATGCGAGTCTTAGGATAACTAGCCGCTACCATGTAGGATATATAATAACTTGTACCACCAACATTGATATGCAGCAAACTGTTCTGAGACTTTCTGAAAAAAGAAGGTGAAAGCAGGCGTGTGTCTTCATCTTCAGAGAATCCACGGTCATGTGTTGAAATGAATTGCCTCTTCCATCCATCCAATCGTTTCTCTTCTTTTTCTGCCCATTTTATTTCCTCTAAATCATCATCTTCATCTTCAATGTAGTAAACATAATTGCTCTCAGAATTCAACTGATAGCTGAAGGAGTCTCTATTGAATCTAAATCTGTCTTCATCTCCTCGAAGCCTTCGAGATCCTTCTATGAAGAATGACAATGATGGAGCCCTAGTCCTTTGCCTATATTGCAGCATTTCTTGCCTAGTATCATATGCCCCTTGTAGGATAAGGGTTAGCAATTCATACAGAAGGAAAAGAAGCTTTGGTGCTACAGAGTAGATGTATGCAAGCAGATCCCATGAACATTGAACAAAACAATAGCAAAGCATTATCTGCTGTATGTGTCACTGACAGTTTTAAGTCCTGCTGACAAAGAAGATTTAAATACTTAAGAAGGGATTTTCAGGTTATTATCCCATTCAGCCAAACTTACAGCATTCACTTAAACTCTAAAATGAAGCACAAGGAAGTCTAAGGACAGATGGCAAATTTATTTGAACCATTTATCACAACTGATACAAAATTATGGAGTCTTCCAAGCAAAATATTTTGAATATATGTTTATGTTTGATAGTAGAGTAGTAAATGGCAAATGAATAAATATGATGACGTGTCATCAGAAATTGCTAACAACTATGCCCAGACAGAGAGAGAAAGAGAGAAATGGGTTTAGACAGCTAGAAACTCTGCTCCCATTAGCTGTAACAGATTAAATTAATGATAGATCCAAAGGAACACTGATAAGACCCCATGGGCTTTTAAAGGAGTTAGTTGGAGTTCCAGTATGTTTTTACAGCAAGAAAAGCTGAGAGCTGAAGACTGCTTTATTTTTGTTGTCAACCCCCAACTGAAGCTTTCAACACGAGTGCCTTAAATACATTTTCTGGGATAGTTAAGTTGCCCAAAGCTAGGAATTTTAATAACGTAAAGGACCATTCTACTGCCCAGAAAAAAATTATTTTGGTATCCACATCAACAATGTGGACACATCCGTGGCATGTTTACACAGGGCAGTTATCAGCAATGAGTATTCCTACGAATGCTCTTTCCCGATAACGGTCCTGATCATTGTAAAGGAGCATTAAAAGATAAGCTATACTCTTGTGCTCTGGTCCTTCCCATCAGACTTTTGCTTCAGCGACTGTATACCACACTTTTCTACTTGTTTTACTTCATAGGATATGCTCTTTTTTTGTTTTTGCATTGTATACAACACTTGGCTGCAGTGTTGATACAGGTCAGGCTTTGGTCATCTTTTTCATTATCTCGTAAATATTTGATTGTTAGTACTAGCATTTAATGTATAAATAGACACCTGAAGCAAAGAGTGAAGGACAAACGGTTTGAGGCCCTATGATGGAGCTGATCTTAGGAACCTGCACCTATTTCATTGTCAAAATCTAAAGTTGGATTTCCACATTCTGACGAGCAACCAATTATCGGGAAGTAACTGTTCCTTCCCAACAATTGGCTGCTCGTTCAGTGGAGACGAATCACCTCCACTATATGAGGACTGTATGAGGACTACTATCGCTCATTCACATACAGTTTCATTGTTTCTAGGCAGCAGAGTACTATTTAGACAGCACGATTTGCTGCCCAGAGACGATCATTTAGGTGTCCGCATGAACGATTGTTTCACCCAATAAATGAGCATTTCACTCATTCGTCGGGTGATCTGTGGCACCTTTAGGTGGGCAGATTATTGGGAATGAGTGTTCATACGTATGTTCTTTCTCGATAATCTGCCCAAAAATCATGCGGTGTAAACCCAGCATAAGACATATGTCATAAGTGAATGTAATATGTATGGATACACAGTTATTGAATTTGATTTAGGCCATGCAAAAAGAAGACTTGAAAAACATTTTTTATTTGCATTTAAACATATACCACAATGTATCAAAAGGACTGAACATTGCACTACTGTGTCATTGGAGATTTGACAATGTAACAATGGCTCTCCAGGGATAAGGATCTGCACAAGGGGATCTCTTGAAACTAGTCATACACATAACTGTCGGCACATCCTGCCTACATTCTAAAGTGTAAGAAGACAGCTCAACAAGTATCTGTCCCCAACTTATGCCCAAGTACCCTTACTTGTATGGCCAACAGTAATAGGTACTACAGACCACTTACATATACTTATCCAAAGGCTGCTATCTTTCAGGAATCGTTTGAACAGAGCCTAAAAATACCTATCTGTCTCTCAGCTAAAGGGCCCACAATATCCCACCCTACTTCTCAGTTGCAATCAGGAACTCTCTTACCCTGAGACTCGACCCATATTTATTAATCATTATTATTTCACAGATTGGGTAAATGGCAACGGCTACATCAAATTTGTTAAGAATGGCAAACATCTTAATAAATCTGTTACAAATCTAAATTGTGTGACTGTGTGTATTATGAGCAGACATACATTTGTGTCACTAATTTGCACATTAATTTGCACCTTTTTTAAACTTTGATTTTGATACATGACTCACAGTGCATTTAGAGTTTGACCACGTCAACTTTTGCAGTGTTTTTTTTTTTTTGGGGGGGGACTGGGAAGACAAATTTGGCACAGTTTTAAATACAGATTTCCAGAACTAGTAAGTAAATGTGGGCTGTAGTATTCAAGTGTTCCTTTCTGAACACACAGTGGGCATTAAAATATTGAACAATGGCACAACGTTACTAGGGGTATTGAGGTAGATTTATAATTTGGTATTGCAACATCTAACAGTACGGTGTCAAAAGAAATGGTAATTACACTGTAACTACTTTTCATTTCAGCTACCAGAAAGATAGCTTTGGAAAATGTAACCTAACAAATATATTTTACCAACTACCATATTTTTTGCCCTATAAGACGCACCTGCCCATAAGACACTCCTAGGTTTTTGAGGAGGAAAATAAGAAAAAATTATTATTTTTTTTAACCAAAAGGTGTGCTTTTGGTGGCTTTTGAACTAATGGTGGTCTGTGGAAGACACTATTATGGGGGATCTGTGGATGACACACTGTTATGGGGAATCTATGGATGACACTGTTATGGGGATCAGTGGATACGCACTTTTATGGGGATCTGTGGATGGCACTATTATGGGGGATCTGTGGATGGCACTGTTATGGGGGATCTGTGGATGGCACTGTTATGGGGGATCTGTGGATGGCACTGCTATGGGGGATCTGTGGATGGCACTGTTATGGGGGATCTGTGGACGGCACTGTTATGGGGGATCTGTGGACGGCACTGTTATGGGGGATCTGTGGATGGCACTGTTATGGGGGATCTGTGGATGGCATTGTTATGGGGATTTGTGGATGACACTGTTATGGTGGGAATCTGTTGATGACACTGTTATGGAGGGTATCTGTGGATAACACATATATAGCATCTTATGCTATATATGTGTCATCCACAGATCCCCCCATAACAGTGTCCCTGTGTAAATAGTGAATGACCCCCAATACAGGGGCTGGGGGCCGGTAACTGATATTGGAATGGCAGCGGGGCCCGGTGCAGTCACTGTGTTCTATTACACCGGGCCCCGCTCGCTGTAGTATTCACATCTAACGTGTAGGCATGGGCGCTTTGTTAAACTATAGCAATTCTTTGCAGCAGTAGAGAAATCCACTGTAGTACTCACTTGAAACTCCTATAGCAGGCAGGCCGGGCGTCAGTGTAACGTCACTCACTATGTCACGCGCCTGCTCCGCCTGCTTCATTCATAAAGTGGGAGGAGCAGGGGCGTGATGTAGTGAGTGGATTTCTCTACTGCTGTAAAGAATTGCTATAGTTTAGCAAAGCGCCCATGCCTACATGTTAGATATGAATACTACAGTGAGCGGGGCCTGGTGTAATAGAATACAGTGACTGCACCGAGCCCTGCTGCCATACTAATATCAGTTGCCGGCCCCCAGCCCCTCCTCCCTCCCCGCTGATACATTGCGGCCGGCGATGTATCAGTGTTAAATGGCAGCATTCGCCCCATAAGACGCACTGCCATTTCCCCTCCACTTTTTTGGGGAAAAAAGTGCATCTTATAGGGCGAAAAATACGGTAAGTCCATAGCTTGTAACAGCTTTCGATATATTCTATGAAACAATCATTGCTGTGCAAATTTTGATTTTAGAACAGACACGGAGGCTTCATATTGCTTTTCTCTTTCTTTACTAAAATATAGCAGCAAAACACAGGAAGAGAAAAAAGTGCCCCTGTAACCTAGGTAACCAGCCACTCCCCCGGACTAGCCGGTATAAGAGTCAGCTCCAAGCCACAGTCCTCCTCTTTCTTGCTGCTCACAGGAAGATGAGTATCTGATATATGTGTGTTGTATTTGGTTGTTATATATATAAAAAAAAAATCCACAGGGAACGCGATTTCCTTCCCTCACTTGTCTGTGTCCCCCTGTGCGTTGTTTCGCCAGTGGGGATTCTTTATTTCATTACCTTTAGGCCCCTTTCTGTCTCGGTATCCACTGCGGCCGTCTCCCTGCCCCATCTTGTGGTCTCGCGGCGGCTCCGGCAGTTGCGCCGGAAGTCTCGCGAGATTTCGGCCGCGCGCGCCTCCCGCTGCCCCGTCCTCTCGCGTGACTTCGGCGGCCATTTTCTTCAGTCGCCTGCGACCTGCTGTGCCCTGAGGACCCGGCTCCTGCTAGTTTAAGATTTTTCTGCACCTTCTAGTTAAGTGGCCACATTAGGACCCGGCGGTTAACCCCCCTTCTCCTGGGGACACTGCTCCTCCGGTTACCCCGATCATTCCCCCTTCTAGGGTGCCTACTGCATCTCCCTCTCATATGGATCCGGCCCCTGATGCCGCATCCTTGCTCCAAAAAGCAGTAGCGGAGGCCATTGCCTCGGCTATGGGCTCTATGTCGGCCACCATCTCTCACACCTTATCCCAAGCGCTCCGGACCCACTCCAGTGACGCGCAAGTCGCACAACAAGTGACGATCCCTGATCCCTCCCCATCCACCTCCATGTGCGAAGTCCAACAAGATACTCAGGCCTCCAGAATCCCTTTGAATGGTGACTCGTCTCACCTACAGGATAGCGTGCCACTGACACGCAAAAGAGCCTTACCACGCCAGGCGGAACGGGCGCGGCAGTGGAAATGCACCAGAGCGCAATTTGAGAGCGACTCCGACTCAGAAATCGGGTCTAGTGAGGAGGCTGAGGATGAGTACGTTCTTGATTCTGGGGACGCCACAGACACGGAGGGCCCGGGTCCGTCGGATCCCTCGCCCCTAACCGCACGACCTTCTGGCGCATCATGCACCCTTCCGGTTGCTCAGGAAGGTGCGCTTCTAGACCCTTATGGGGACCCGCTTTTTGACCCTGACGCCTTACACCATCCCACCAAAGCGGCGCGTAATAAACTTAAGGCTGAGTGTCCCAGGCCTATCATCCCTAATAAGGTGTGTGACACCCCCACCGTTGACCCCAAGATGACGCAATTTCTTGCGAAACTTAGCTGGAATCCACGTAAAGGTCTGGATTCAGCGTTGAAGGCTTGCCAGGACAAGCTGCTCGATATCTTTGGGCCCCTGGCTAAGTTATTTGACTTGGCGGAGTCCGCTCGGGCCGAGAATAGGCAGGTGGACCCGGAAGATCTCCGAGGTTGGGTGCAGCAGGCGATATGTATTGCGGGTAGCGTCAATACCTCGCTCTCCATAGAAAAGCGCAAGGCCATACTCTTTAAAATTGAGCCTAAATTGGCGAATCTCGCCCTCACTGAGCCGGGCAGAGACGCCCAGGGCCTCTTATTCGGAGACTCTTTTATAAAGGACCTGGGTCGTTATGTAGGTGCCTTCACGGCCTTGGATAAGGCGCAGTCCTCCATGAGGAAGGTGTTTCAGGGACGGGTCTCTTCCAGGGCCGGCAGTGTCAGGGGCCGCCTGTCCGGCCGTTCATCCTATCAGGCCCGTACCGGGGGCTGAGGCTCCTTCTCCCAGCCAACGGGTTACCAAGGTCCCTCCTACCAAGACTCGCGCCAAACAACCCCGTTCTTCCCTTCCCGTGGAAGACCTTGGCGCTCCAGAAGCTTCAGAGGCACTCCCGGATCAAGACGCCCGTATGGTAAGATTGCCGCTTCCTCGTGTTTCTTTCAATCCACCTGTAGGGGGCAGACTCCATCATTTTTTCCCTGCTTGGCAGGCCATTACATCGGACAGCTGGGTCCTGTCAACGGTCCTGGGCTTCCAGATAGAATTAGTCTCCTCACCGGACCGCATCCCGCGCCCCCATCCGCTAAGTCTTTCCGCGACGGACCGCTCCTTGGTCCAGGAAGAGCTCTCTACCCTTTACAGGAAAGGAGCCGTGGAACTTGCGCTCGCCTCCTCCCCAGGAGTAGTAAGCAATATCTTTCTAGCCGAGAAAAAGGGAGGTCAGATGCGTCCGGTTATCAACCTCCGAGCCCTGAACACCCAGACATTTCAAAATGGAGGGCATCCACCTCCTGAGGGACCTTCTTCTGCCGGGGGATTGGATGGTCAAACTGGACCTCCAAGACGCGTATCTTACAGTCCCGGTTGCGCCTCTCTCCCGAGACCTTCTCAGGTTTCTCTGGAACGGGGAGACCTGGCGCTTTACTTGTCTGCCCTTTGGTCTCTCTGTGCCGGCATACATACATAATTCCTCTGGGTAGCCATCTTATATGCTTCTGGCATATGTAAAAAAACTGTGAACTCTCATCTTCCCGAAGCCTGGGTCGCCTATGATATAGATGGACACTTTTATTACCACTACTCTTTGAGGCCAGCTATAAAAGGTCATAAAAGCTATACCAGGCCCAGCTCATCCTGTTCTTTAAGATAGGATCAGCTCGCTGTCAAGCCTGGCTGGAGCGTGACGTCATTAATTTCCAGGTCTGGTTTGAGGAGAGCTAATAGCCCTTAATTAGCTCTGGGCATAAAACCAGTCCACTTTCATATTTCATTTATAAATCAACTTATGCCCTTTCTGACACCAGATCCAGGCTCTACAGAGTATTGTGGTTAATTGGGTATCAAATATGACTAGAGGATGTGATTTCGTAGCTGACCTATGGGTGATAGAAGAACTACAGGTCCCAGCATTACCGTGTGTGGTCTCATTCTGTATGTAAATAAATAAGGATCGCAAATATGTATTCTGTATACAAATATGCCGATGTATCAGGGAGATACGAGCTTAAGTATAATCCTCATTGTAGGAACTGAACTTTGATGGGGTCATAAAACACTTGGGGGCCAATCCCTAGGCTGCACAGTCCCTCTGCTGCCATTGGCTGACAGGAGTAAGTCTCCTGCCCATGGGAGAGTTCATAAAAATCCATGCACAAGGACAGAGGAGAGAGACCCATGGAACATCACCAGACACTTAATTGGACATTGACGGCATATCCCTGTATCAGAAGAACTTTGAGGGTCTCCCCTGATACATACTGAAAAGGGGTTTGCAAGGATTCAAAAAGGACATATGAACGACCATCTGAAACCCTCCAGAGAAACTAAGTATTCTTTCATCTTTTTCCCTTTCATTTGAACTGTCGTGATTATTTATATTGTTATTATTATTCTGTAGATTTATAGTCATTTTCATTAGACTTGTATGCACTGCTTTTTACCGCTTATTAAAGATTATAAAATCTAAATGGCCAAGTCTTCCATATTCTAAGCTGCTGAACAACGTACCTTGCCTTTGAAGAGACGTTACCAGGTAGTTAGTTAAATTGCATTTAGGATTTGTAGCTGGGGGTGATTGACTGCGGTTGGTCAGTAAGTGATATCCGGTTCATCCACTGATCTGTGTGATAGTGAATGACCCGGATAGTCGGCTCGTGGACCGGGAACCCACGTGGTGGCAGTTACCGAAGTGTAGTGGGGGGTGTTAGCCGAATGGTAATACCCCGGTCACGTGAGGTCTCTGTGTGTGCGCAGACTCCGTCACAGACCACTACGTCACAGCTGTGGGATCCGGAGCGATCGGATCCATAGTTCGTGACATTTTCTGGTGGCAGCTTACGGGATTCTGTATGCTTAGAATATTAGTGCATGAAGTTATGTCCATAACTCTGTACTAAAGGATTGAAAAATTCTGGAAGACAAAGCACAGTGCATTAGTTTTGATAGAATAATAATTCACAACAGTACCCTCCCCTCTCTCTTGTTTTCTGTCCTATCTTTTATTTGGCAATAATGTCCGAATCCGTGAATTATGACGTCCTGAGCGTGGCTGATATCACAGCTCTGTGTGAGCACAAAGGCATCCAAGTATATGGGAAAAATAAGACTGTCCTCATCCAGGAGTTATGTGCACGGAGGAGTCAAGAGTCATCCCTGCAGGATTCAGAGAATGGACGACACTCAGGGGCCCCTGAGCCAGGTGACCCCTTCCAGAATGAGGATGATGAACTGGGAGGACAGCCTGCTGGGGCTTGCAGTCCTCTAGCTGGACATAACTCTGTCTCTATGCCATCCCAAAATGGTCTGGACCAACTAATGCTCAGTAACCCGGACTTATATTTTCGGCTGCTGGAGGCACGTCGGGCAGAGCGCCAGGCTGAGCGCGAGGCTGCAGAACGAGAATGGGAAGCTGTCCGCAGGCATGAACTGGACATGGCCCGAGTACAGCTTCAGGGGTCCGACCGGCATGCCACATCCACAGGCCCATCCCTGATGGTCAAGCCAAAACTGCCTGTGATGGAGTCTGAGAACTGTGACATTGATCTTTTCCTGCATGCTTTTGAAACCTCATGCCAGCAGTACCAGGTACCAGAGCCACAGTGGGCGGGACATCTAATGTCCGCACTGAAGGGCAAAGCTATGGAGGCCCTGGTCGGACTACCATTAGCAGAGCGTACCAGTTACGCGGTCATCAAAAAGGCTATTCTGGTCAAGTACCAGCTGACTCCAGAGACTTACCGTTTACGGTTCCGGTCCCTGCGGAGAGGGCCCGGAGATACTTTTATGGACCATCTGGGCAAGTTGCAGACCACCTTCCAACAGTGGTCTGATCCCCTCACAGAGGACACCAAGCAGTCCCTGGCGGATCTGATGGTCCGAGAACAGTTTGTCTCCAATTGCCCCACAGATGTGCAAAAATAAGTATGTGAGCACAAGCCGAAGAGTGAGCGAGAGGCGGCCGAGCTAGCCGATGAATATGTCGCCATGCCCAGCACTCGGGCATTCAAAGACACTCTGTCCCGTCTGGGAGGAACCTCTTCATCTGCTTCTTCCTCCCGGCCAGCTTTGTCGATTCCTGTCCAGCGACCCTTTCACAGGCCTGCACAAAGACCTGAAGGAGTCAAGCCAGCACCGACAGATGTGCGCAAGTGCTATGCGTGCGGCAAGCCAGGACACCTCAGCCACTTGTGCCCGGAGAAGAAGACAGCACCCCCTGGCAAGCTTGCCCGCAACCCATCATCTGTGCTGTTAGTGAATGGAGCTGCAAGACACACCGCAGACAACCTACAGTCGGTTACTGTGGGCAACCGATGCACCACAGGCTTCCGCGATACAGGAGCCGAAGTCACACTAGTTCGGCCTGAACTAGTGGATGACGCAGACCTTATTCCCGGCAAAAGCCTCACCATCACGGGAGTTGGGGGGGTGAGCCCTAATGTTCCCCTAGCTCGTGTTTTCCTTGATTGGGGGGCTGGGAGTGGAGTAAGGGAGGTGGGAGTCTCTGCGGAGATCCCCACAAATGTTTTATTAGGCACTGACCTAGGATGATTGGTCTCGTGCTACGTGCCCCCTGGAAGCACACAGGACTCACCCGTCCCTATGGAGGTCCCTGGACATACCGAGGTACTGTGCAAGGATGTTTGCGTAACATCAGATAACCTTGGGGATGGACCTCGGGAGGTGGGAGGTGGGGTGTGTGGGAGCAGTTCTCCTATGACAGGAGATGTAGAGGGGATGGCGGGTGTATGTACACAGGTAGCGGACATGTGTTTAACTGATTCAAGTTGTGCAAATGTTAAATGTGATGACATTATTGTGCCTGTGTTGCCCGTCACTCGCAGGGCTGCAAAAGCCACAGCGGAACGCTCCATTGGGGAAGAGCAAGTGGAAGTGTCCCCTTCCACCGGTTCGGACCCCGTGGACTTAACCGCGTCAGAGCCTCAGCCACTGTCCCTGTTCGCCACAGGACAGCTGGCTGGGACTTGTAGTGCCGCCTTTGAGCAGGCCCTGCGAGATGACCCTACCTTGGAGCAGCTAAGAGGGTTAGCTGCCAGCCCTCCCACTGAGGGAGACAAATACCGAGTGTGTTGGGACAATGGGAAACTGTATAAGGAGGACATCTCCCACAGTGACAGTAGGGTGGGGCCACTCAAGAGGCAGCTCATTGTACCTGTGCAGTTCAGGGAACAATTACTGCAAGTGGCTCATGAGATCCCCTTAGCTGGTCACCTGGGAATAACCAAAACAAAGTCCCGGGTGATGCAGAATTTTTTCTGGCCTGGCCTCGGGGCAGATGTCGCCAAGTACTGCAGGTCCTGCGACACCTGTCAGCGAGTTGGCAAAGCAGGAGACCGTCACCGAGCTCCATTGAATCCCTTACCAATAATTGATGAACCCTTCAGGAGGGTGGCCGTGGACATCATTGGTCCCCTGGCCATCCCCAGCAGTTCGGGTAAACGGTTCATATTAACCCTGGTGGATTACGCGACGCGCTACCCGGAAGCAGTGGCGTTATCCTCCATTAGGGCGGACAAGGTTGCAGACGCCCTGCTGGGGATCTTCACGAGAGTGGGGTTCCCAGCTGAGCTTCTCAGCGACCAAGGACCTCAGTTCATGGCTGAACTAATGCAGGGGCTCTGTAGGAAAATACAGGTGAACCATATAGTAGCCAGCCTTTACCACCCACAAACAAACGGCCTCTGTGAGCGCTTCAACGGGACGTTGAAGCAGATGCTGAAGACGTTTGTGGAGGCGCAAGGGAAGGACTGGGAACGATATCTACCTCACCTGCTATTTGCCTACAGAGAGGTTCCCCAGGAGTCAACCGGGTTTTCGCCCTTCGAACTCCTGTATGGTCGACGAGTAAGAGGTCCCCTAGACCTAATCAGAGAGTCTTGGGAAGGCAAGGTTGCCGGAACTGAAGTCTCTGTAGTAGACTATGTCCTCAAAATGGAGTCGCTGGTAGGTCTGGTACAGGAGAATATGGTGCAGGCCCAAAGCAAACAGAAGCAGTGGTATAACCGCACTGCCCAAGAGAGAATCTACCAGGAGGGGCAGAAGGTCTATGTCCTGCTGCCAATGCGGCAAAACAAACGGCAAGCGGCATGGGAAGGGCCGTACCCCATTGTCAAATGTCTGAGTAAGGTAAATTATGTGGTGGGCCTTGGAGAGGGAGGTAGGAGACAGAAGACGTTTCACGTCAACATGCTCAAGGAGCATCACGAGAGAACGCCACATGTTATGCCAGTTTGCAGCCTGCCCGAAAGGGAGGAGGCCGACCCCCTACTAGATCTGCTAGCTGACACTCGAGAGTTGGAGGTGGACTTAACCCTCAACCCTCAACTCTCGTCCCAGCAGAGATCTAAGCTCTTAGAAGTGTTGACGGCTCACCGTGACACTTTTACAGGGAAACCTGGGAGAACTCACCTTGCAGTCCATCATGTGGACACAGGTACACATGCTCCCACAAAGCAGTCCGCCTACCTTGTCTCACTGGAGGTCCAGGCAGACCTCAGGAGGGAGATTGAGGAGATGAAGCAGCTCGGGGTCATTCAGAAATCCCACAGCGCTTGGGCCTCACCGGTGGTTCTGGTCCCGAAGAAAGATCAGACAACCAGGTTCTGTGTGGATTATCGGAAACTGAATGCCATCACAACCTCGGATGCTTACCCCATGCCCAGGATTGATGAACTGTTAGATAAGTTGGCAGGAGCCAGCTACCTGACAATCATGGACCTGAGCAGGGGGTATTGGCAGATTCCCCTGACCTCGGAGGCTCAGGAGAAGTCGGCCTTCATCACCCCTTTCGGCTTATACGAATTTACTGTAATGCCGTTTGGGATGAAGAATGCGCCAGCCACCTTTCAAAGGCTTGTGAATGACTTGCTGGAAGGACTAGAAGAATGTGCTGTCGCCTATTTAGACGACATTGCCGTGTATAGCCCCACGTGGAAGGAGCATCTGGTGCACCTGTCTCAAGTACTGGACAAACTTGCTGCGGCTGGACTAACTATTAAGCCTAGCAAGTGCCAGCTGGGCATGAATTAGGTCACTTACTTAGGCCACAGAGTAGGAGGAGGCACACTGAGGCCTGAAATAGAGAAGGTGAAAGCCATTACGAGATGGCCAACACCTCTCACCAAGAAGCAGGTCATGTCTTTCTTGGGAATGGCCGGGTACTATAGGAAGTTCATCCCGAATTATAGCGCCCTGGCCAAGCCTCTGACAGACTTGACCAAGAAGAAGCTGCCCAGGATGGTGTCATGGACGCCGGAATGCGAGCAAGGCTTCCAGGCCCTGAAGGATGCACTAGCCAGTGCTCCTGTGCTTCAGGCCCCAGATTTCACTCAGAAGTTTGTGGTCCACACGGATGCTTCCGCCTTTGGTCTGGGTGCAGTCCTGAGTCAGGTGAACCAGGCCGGGGAGGAGCATCCTGTACTGTACCTGAGCTGTAAGTTACTGGCCAGGGAGACCAGCTACTCCACAATAGAGAAGGAGTGTTTAGCTATTGTGTGGTCCCTGCAAAAGCTACAACACTACCTGTATGGACGCAATTTCACAGTGATCACTGATCACAATCCCCTCAGCTGGTTGGCACGTCTCGCAGGAGACAATGCGAAACTGCTGAGATGGAGCCTGATTTTGCAGCAGTACAACTTCACCGTGCAGCACAGAAAAGGTAGCTTACATGGAAATGCCGACGGGTTGTCGCGGCAGGGAGAATCGGCCGGAGACGGCTGGGTTGCTGTGGAATAGGCTTGTGGCCATTTCCCCAGGCAACCTTTTAAAAGAGGGAGGTGTGACGGCATACATACATAATTCCTCTGGGTAGCCATCTTATATGCTTCTGGCATATGTAAAAAAACTGTGAACTCTCATCTTCCCGAAGCCTGGGTCGCCTATGATATAGATGGACACTTTTATTACCACTACTCTTTGAGGCCAGCTATAAAAGGTCATAAAAGCTATACCAGGCCCAGCTCATCCTGTTCTTTAAGATAAGATCAGCTCGCTGTCAAGCCTGGCTGGAGCGTGACGTCATTAATTTCCAGGTCTGGTTTGAGGAGAGCTAATAGCCCTTAATTAGCTCTGGGCATAAAACCAGTCCACTTTCATATTTCATTTATGAATCAACTTATGCCCTTTCTGACACCAGATCCAGGCTCTACAGAGTATTGTGGTTAATTGGGTATCAAATATGACTAGAGGATGTGATTCCGTAGCTGACCTATGGGTGGTAGAAGAACTACAGGTCCCAGCATTACCGTGTGTGGTCTCATTCTGTATGTAAATAAATAAGGATCGCAAATATGTATTCTGTATACAAATATGCCGATGTATCAGGGAGATACGAGCTTAAGTATAATCCTCATTGTAGGAACTGAACTTTGATGGGGTCATAAAACACTTGGGGGCCAATCCCTAAGCTGCACAGTCCCTCTGCTGCCATTGGCTGACAGGAGTAAGTCTCCTGCCCATGGGAGAGTTCATAAAAATCCATGCACAAGGACAGAGGAGAGAGACCCATGGAACATCACCAGACACTTAATTGGACATTGACGGCATATCCCTGTATCAGAAGAACTTTGAGGGTCTCCCCTGATACATACTGAAAAGGGGTTTGCAAGGATTCAAAAAGGACATATGAACGACCATCTGAAACCCTCCAGAGAAACTAAGTATTCTTTCATCTTTTTCCCTTTCATTTGAACTGTCGTGATTATTTATATTGTTATTATTATTCTGTAGATTTATAGTCATTTTCATTAGACTTGTATGCACTGCTTTTTACCGCTTATTAAAGATTATAAAATCTAAATGGCCAAGTCTTCCATATTCTAAGCTGCTGAACAACGTACCTTGCCTTTGAAGAGACGTTACCAGGTAGTTAGTTAAATTGCATTTAGGATTTGTAGCTGGGGGTGATTGACTGCGGTTGGTCAGTAAGTGATATCCGGTTCATCCACTGATCTGTGTGATAGTGAATGACCCGGATAGTCGGCTCGTGGACCGGGAACCCACGTGGTGGCAGTTACCGAAGTGTAGTGGGGGGTGTTAGCCGAATGGTAATACCCCGGTCACGTGAGGTCTCTGTGTGTGCGCAGACTCCGTCACAGACCACTACGTCACAGCTGTGGGATCCGGAGCGGTCGGATCCATAGTTCGTGACACTATCCTCCGCCCCTTGGGGTTTTACCAAACTCCTGCGGCCGGTTGTGGCCTGGCTTCGGGCCAGGGGTGTCCGTCTCATTGTGTATTTGGACGACATCCTGCTAATGGCCCAGAGCAGGGACTTGCTCCTGTCTCACCTTCGTTGGGCGACAGATCTCCTTTCACAGCTGGGGTTCCTGATCAATTGGGAGAAGTCTTGCCTGTTACCGTCCAGACGCATGGAGTTCCTGGGTTTCCTGGTGGATTCGGAGTCCGAATCTCTCAGCCTCCCTTTGCAGAAGGTGCGCGCCATTCGCAAGGAGTTGCAACGAACTTTACGGCGCCCTCAGGTTTCCCTGCGACAGTTGGCCCGCATAATTGGCCTCCTTTCAGCATCCATACAGGCGGTTTTTCCCGCACCCCTCCACTATCGGGCTCTTCAACGCTTGAAGATCGCCCACCTTCGGGGGGGGTGCCTCTTATGCGGATGTCCTCTCGTTGGATGTCGAGACTCGGGACGAGCTCTCCTGGTGGATCCACAACCTGTCGGCCTGGAACGGCAGGGCCATTTTCGGTTCTCGTCCGGAGTTCACGGTAGACTCCGATGCCAGCCTTCTCGGTTGGGGTGCCCACTGCGAGGGGGTGTCCACGGGGGGTCTTTGGTCCCTGGAGGAATCCAGCCTCCATATCAATGCCCTGGAATTGCTAGCCGGGTCCTTTGCGATCCGGAGTTTAACGTGCAACAAGGTGAATGTTTGCATTCGCCTCCGGATGGACAACGTGTCCGCCGTGAGGTACGTCAATCACCTGGGCGGCACTCGTTCCGCTTTGCTAGCACGATTGGCGAAAGATTTTTGGAACTATTGTTTCTCCAAGAATCTGGTGGTCCGGGCAGACTACCTTCCGGGCCTCCACAACACCGAGGCGGATTGGAGCTCTCGTCATTGGGCGGACTCCAGCGATTGGAAGCTCAACGTGGAGGTTTTCTGCGGTATCTGCTCTCTCTGGGGTTCCCCGTCAATCGACCTTTTTGCATCTCGGCTCAATGCCCAGCTCCCGCGTTTCTTCAGCTGGAGGCCGGATCCCGCGGCGGAGGCCGTGGATGCGTTTCTCCAGGACTGGTCCAGCGAGTTCCTGTATGCCTTTCTTCCCTTCGCTCTCATTCCCAGAGTTCTCCTTCAGGTCAGGCACCAGTCGGCCGAACTGGTGTTGGTGACCCCGCTTTGGAGGTCTCAGGCGTGGTTCCCTCAGCTCCTCAAGCTGACGGTGGATGTCCCCAGGTTGTTGCCAGCCCTTCCGGACCTGGTGTTGGGCCCCCTCGGTCAACTTCACCCGCTTCTGACGGAGGGATCCCTGTCTCTCCTGGCCTGGAGGATCTCTGGATCTCCGGTGAACTCCAGGGTCTTCCGGGCTCGACTAGACGCCTACTGGC
This sequence comes from Bufo gargarizans, assembly GCF_014858855.1. Lineage (NCBI taxonomy): Eukaryota > Metazoa > Chordata > Amphibia > Anura > Bufonidae > Bufo > Bufo gargarizans. The sequence continues at coordinate 452,287,360 of NC_058080.1, forward strand.
CAACGCTTGGGCCCCTGGCACTAGACGTGCATATCGTTCCGCCTGGAAGTCTTGGGCTGGTTGGTGCATGGGAAGGGACTTGGATCCCATATCAGCACCTGTTTCAGCCGTCCTTAATTTCTTGACGGCCTTGTTTGAGGAGGGCCGGGCTTATCGGACCATCAATGTTTATCGGTCTGCCATTTCTTTGTCCCACCAGGGGTTCGGGGGTCGCCCGGTCAGGCAGCATCCTCTTGTGTGCCGTCTTTTGAAGGACGCGCGACTATCTCGTCCCCCTAAACCGAAGTATTCTTCTACCTGGGACGTGTCATTGGTTCTGTCACTTTTCTCGTCCTGGCCTTCTAATTCGGAGCTTTCCTTGCGCCACCTTTCGGCCAAGCTGGTCTCCCTGCTGTGCTTAGTGTCTTGCAGACGGGTTTCCGACGTCCAGGCTCTGGATATTTCGGCTCGGTCTTTTACGCCCGAGGGGGTGTCCTTTTTGGTTTCTAGGCGCACTAAATCCTCCTCTCGTACGATCTCTTACCCGGCGTTTGCGGCCAGGCCTGACTTGTGTCCGGTCGCTTGCCTTCGCGAATATGAGGTTAGAACTCGAGCTCACCGCTCTCCTGCCTGTCCGAATCTTTTTCTGGCCTGTCGCGCCCCCTTTGCCCCTGTTTCTTCCACCACTTTGGCTCGTTGGGTCAAATAGGTGCTCTCGCTTGTGGGGGTGGACACTTCCACCTTCTCGGCTCATTCCACGCGCAGCGCTTCGGCCACTGCTTTGTTGACCTCTGGGGCTAGGTTGCAGGATATCCTTAGGGCGGCTGATTGGTCGCGGGAGTCTACATTCCGGGATTTCTATTTCCGCCCGTCTCCTCATGCGTTTTCTGCGGTGGTCATGCAGCTTTGAACTTGCAATACGAAGCCTCCGTGTCTGTTCTAAAATTGTGGGATTTTACTAGTTATACGACGTAAAGTCATGATTTTAGTAAGACACGGAGGCGAGTATTGCCCTCCCTATATTTTCTGCTCCCACCCTTGTTGGGTCTTGGGTATGGTAAGTACTTCTCTGCATGAGATATATGATTATTGATGTCGTTGTCTGTATACCGATTGCATGCCTGGTGTTTTTACCTTCCATAGTAGGACGGTGATGTTATTCTTTTGTTTTACCGGTTGCATGCCTCAGAAATTCCTTCCTTGGTGGGATGGTGTCGAGTCACCGTGTTTCGTGTCTTTTGCCTTAGGTTGATTCACCCGGAAGTTGCAGTTCCAGAAGTACCTCCAGGATTTGCAGCTCCATTTGTTCCTTTGGTTTCGCTGTCTGGCGGTTGGTTCTTTGTTGACAAGATGCTCCAGGACTGTTCGTGCTCCGGTTGATGCTGTCCAGTGTCTGACACGATGAGTGGAGTTCCGAGGTTCCAGGTTGTTGGTTCTTCCTGTTCGCTAGGAGGAGTTACAAGAAAGAGGAGGACTGTGGCTTGGAGCTGACTCTTATACCGGCTAGTCCGGGGGAGTGGCTGGTTACCTAGGTTACAGGGGCACTTTTTTCTCTTCCTGTGTTTTGCTGCTATATTTTAGTAAAGAAAGAGAAAAGCAATACTCGCCTCCGTGTCTTACTAAAATCATGACTTTACATCGTATAACTAGTAAAATCCCACAATTTTTCCATAGTGTGATAGTTATTATATGGACAAACGTGTTGGGACACAAACCTTAATAATTGAATTCAGGTATTTAATTTAGTCCCATTGCCACAGGTGTATAAAATACAGCAGATAGCCGTGCAGCCTTCCTTCACAGATTTTTATGAAAGAATGGGTCACTCTAAAGAGCTCACTGAATTCCAGCATAGTATTGTAATAGGATGTCACTTGTAACAAGTCAGTTTTTGAAATATCTTCCCTCCTAGATATTCCACCATCAACTGTGAGTGGTATTATTGCAAACTGGAAACGTTTAGAAACCACAGTAACTCAGCCATGAAGTGGCAGACTGTGTAAAAGTCAACAACGTTCTGCTGACTCAATAACTGCAGAATTTCAAACCTCCTCTGTCTTTAAAATCAGCACAAAAACTGTGTGCCAGGAGCTTCATGACATGGGTTTCCATGGCCGAGCAGCTGCATGCAAGGCTAAAATCATCAAGCATAATGCCAAGTGCTGGATGGAATGGTGTAAAGTTTGATGGAGGAGGGATAATGCTATGGGGTTGTATTTCAGGGGGTGGCCTAGGCCCCTTAGTTCATATGAAGGAAAATCCTAATGCTTCAGCATACCAAGACATTTTGGACAATTGTATGCATCCAACTTTGTGTGAATAGTTTGGGGAAGACTGTTTTCTATTCCAGCATGACTGTGCCCCAGTGCATAAAGTCATTTTTGAGGGAGTTTAGTGTGGAAGAACTTCCACCCCACACAGAGCCCTGACCTCAACCCCATCAAACACCTTTGGGATGAACTAGAATGGAGATTGCAAACCACGCCCTCTCATCCAACATCAATGGCTGCTCTCACAAATGCTATTCTGCATAAATGGGTAAAAATTTCCACACACATACTCCAAAATCTTGAGGAAAGCTTTCCCAGAAAAGTAAAGGCTGGGAGCAACTCCATATTAATGCTTATGGATTTTGAATGGGATGTCATAAAAGCTCTTGTAGGTGTAATGTTCATATAGAGTATGGTTTTGTAGTATATTCATGCACTGCAATAAATACTATTGTCTGATATTGCAGCAACCATGCCACAGGGTTATGTATGTGAGTGAGTGGCTGGATGGGAGTGGTAGTAGTAGTTGTGGTAATCATGGTTCTGATGCTCCAAGGGCTGGCATGCAGTGATGGGAAGGGTGGATTTTTTCTTCCCTTCGGGGAACACTCCAGTTCTGGTGTTCTCCCGCCTGATGACACCTGAGGTGCTCTTGGTGTTGGTAGTTTTGAGGTACAAGGCAGGGTCTTAGTTGTTGTGACGCCAACACTTTGCAATGTATTAGTGCAGAAAGCAATGAGAAGGCAGTTGTGCAACATAACATACTGAAAATGTATAATGCAAACAGATTATGACAGTTCTTTAATATGCAATGGATCACAGTTGTTAAACAGAATACACTTTCCATGGATGTTACAGGTTTTATGGCTGCACAGGTAATTAATAGGCCAAAATATCTCTTTAGAGTAGTCTTCCTTACTCTGGACTTCACTAGATGACTCTGACATGAACAGTGCTGTATATATTTTAGACAATACAATGCAACCAAAGGGTGGTCCCGTCATGACAGGCAAACTCATCTGCACCTTTTTTGAACAGGTTGTTTTACCTACAGTAAACATCCACAGAATCCACCTGGTATGCTCAGGAACCAGGGGCAACTCCTGAACAGGGATGCCATAGAGTTAATAAGTCCTTCTAGACAAGTTATCTCTACTGGGATTTCTCTACACCTACTTTTCTATATCTGGATTGCTTCTGTAGTTGTTCTGGCCCAGCTCTGGATGGATCAAGGTCCAGGCTGGCTTAGGAGTCAGCAACATGTGCTCTTCTCTCTACTGAGCCTAAGCTCAAACTGACCTGAGCAAATCTATAGACTGTTCCTTCCTCTCTATATAAAGAGGGTGACACTAGCATCATCTAGTCGTAGCTGTGGATACGGCCTATTAATAGTAACATAATTTATAAGGCTGAAAAAAGACCTAAGTCCATCCAGTTATGCTGCAGGTTGATTCAGAGGAAGGCAAAAAAATATATAAACCTTTGAGGTAGAAGCCAATTTTCCTTTAGGGGAATAAAATTCCTTCCCGACTCCAATCAGGCAATCAGAATAACTCTTTGGATCAACAACCCCTCTCTAGTAATTATAGCATGTAATATTATTACACTCCAAAAATACATCCAGGTCCCTCTTGAACTCTTTTAGTGAACTCACCATCACCACCTCCTCATGCAGAGAGTTCCATAGTCTCACTGCTCTTACCGTAAAGAAACCTCTTCTATGTTTGTGTATAAACCTTCTTTTCTCTAGACGCATAGGATGTCCCGTCGTTACAGTCACAGTCCTGCAAATAAATAGATTATGGGAGAGATCAGTGTACTGACCCCTGATATATTTATACATGGTTATTAGATCTCTCAGTCGTCTTTTTTCTAAAGCGAATGAACCTAATTTTGATCATCTTTCTGGGTACTGTGATCTACCCATTCCAGTTATTACTTTAGTTGCCCTTCTCTGAACCCTCCCCAGTTGTGCTATGTCTGCCTTGTTCTACTGATTTGTAAAGCGGCAGGACTATGTTCTCATCTCATATGCCACTTTTAATGCAACCCATTATCTTATTGTCCTTGGCAGCAGCTGCCTGACACTGGTTTCTACAGCTTAGTTTGCTGTTCACTAAAATTCACTAAGTTCTTTTCCATGACAGTGTTTCCCAGTGTTTTACCATTTTACGGTTTAGTGTCATCTGCAAAAATTGATATTTTACTGTGCAAGCCTTCTACAAGATTATTAATAAATATATTGAAGAGAATAGGGCCCAATACTGACCCCTGTGGTACCCCACTAGTGACAGTGACCCAATCTGAGTGTGTACCATTAATAACCATTCTTTGTTTTCTATCACTGAGCCAGTTACTTACCCACATACAGACAATTACCCCCAGTCCGAGCATTCTCATTTTATATACTAACCTTTTATGTGGTACGGTATCAAATGCTTTGGAGAAGTCAAGATATGCAACATCCATTGATTTGCAATGTTCAAGTCTACACCTCCTCTTAGAAAATGATTAAATTAGTTTGACATGACCGATCCCTCATAAAGCCATGCTTATTTTCATTGAGGTACTCCAAGACAGCATCTCTTAGAAAACCTTAAAACAGTTTACCCACAACAAATGTTAAACTTTACGGCCTAAAGTTTCCGGGTTTTTTTTTTGGACCCTTTTTGAATATTGGCACCACATTTGCTATGCGCCAATCCTGTGGAACACTCCCTGTCAGTAAAGAGTCCTTAAATATCAGAAATAAGGGTCTAGATATGACATTACTTACCGTAATTCTCTTAGGATAGGGGGTGTATGCCATCTGATCCCGGCAATTTGTTTATTTTAATATTTTTAAGACGCCACTGTACTTCTTCCTTGGTTAGACAGGGCACTTTTAATGAGGAATTTACATATATATATTTTTTAATAAGTCTTTTATTATCTGTTATACAAAAAACATATACAATATCGGACCGTCCAAAAGGTCCGTATTACAATAATCAACCATATGTATACAAAAAACATATATATAATATCGGACCGTCCAAAAGGTCCATATTACAATAATCAACCATATGTAAACATTTTACCCCAGATAACCACCCCACCCACCCAGTTGAGGAGAGAGAGAGAGAGAAAAAAAAACATCAAACGCCCTGGCCCTGGTTCAACCAGTTCTTCCATATTTTATCCATTTTTTCATCTCTGTCCCTATATCTCTCAGACGCCTGATCCAGTTTAATCAGATTAAGCACTGCTTCCTGCTACTGTCCCAATGTAGGGGGATCTTTGTTTATCCATTTCCGAAGTATGAGCAGTCTAGCCTGAAATAGTACTTTACACAACACTAATTGTATCTCTTTTTTTTTATTTAAGATGTGCAGTTGCCCCCAAAATACAAACTGCAGGGTCTTCCAAAACTTGGATACCCCAAAATACTGATATAATCTCTAAAATATCTTTCTAATACCTAAACAATTTAGGGCATCTCCAAAAACAATGTATAAGATCCGCCTTCTCACCCCTGCATTTTGGACACTTATCTGAGGCTCTGACCCCTATTTTCTTTAACGCCCAAGGAGATCGATGTAACCTATGGACAATAAAAACGGCAAAATTTTGTGTGAGGCCCTCTCCGACACCTTAGTATAACTTCTAAGGGCATCGTTCCATTTTTCTTCCGTAAGAGATAAAAGCTCTTTTTCCCACTTTCCTCTGGCTAATATTATAATCCGTTCTTTCTTTGCTCCCATTAGAATTCTGTATCTTTTTGCCGTAATACCTCTTTTTTCCCCTCCATTGGTAAATTTATATATTCTATTTGATTGTTCTTTTCTGTATTTACTTGAATTAAGTAATGTCCTGACTGCATTTTTAAGCTGGAGATATTTATAACTATCCTTTTGATGAATCCCAAACTCCATTGCCAGGGTGGAAAAATCCTTCAATTTATCTTCCTCAAATATTTGAGCTAGATATTTTACCCCCTTTTTTTCCCAGTCTATATAAGGCCTAATCTTCTGCACTTCCTTTAAATTCATATTCTTCCAAATTGGTGTGTACTGCAAATACTCTTTAATATCTAATATTTTTTTAAGTTCCACCCATATGTATTCCATTAAGTTCTTTATCCTATTACCTATATTATTTTTCCCCAATGTTCCTGACTCCAACACCTCTAAGTGATTTGTGTCCCCTATCCACCCCATTTTTATTAGTTCCTCCCTCCCCACTAATCCTTTTAAACTTCCTTTTATCTGACTACATTGTGTTATTGTTATTAAATAATAACAAAACCAATTGGGAACTGCTAATCCACCTTCTCTTACTGGGAGTTGGAGAACTTCTCTCCTTAGCCTGGGAGTGTCACCTTTCCAAATGAACTCTCCCATTAAGCTATCTAACAACCTGAAAATCTTCTTTGGCAACCACATTGGGGCATTTTGTAACACATAATATTTTTGGAAGAAAGATCATTTTTTATTAAATTCACCCGGCCCTGGGTTGACATTGGTAGTTTTTTCCAGATATGTATTTTGGTTCTAAGTTCTTTTATTAAAGGGAGTACGTTTATCGTTTCATAATCTTGTATATTTCTAGAAATCTGTATACCTAAATATTTAAAACTCTCGTGTTGCTCAAGGACATGCACCCTTGCCGTGTTCTGTGATACCCCCTTCCCTAATAACATCATATGGGATTTACCCTAATTTATATTTAAACCAGAAAAAAAAAAAACGTATCCATTATATCTATTATTCAATTAAACTCATCCCCGGTATTATGAAAAAATAATAAAATATCATCAGCATACATTATTATTTTTTTTCGTTTCCGTCCGTGTATTGAAAGCCCTTACACTCCCTGTTATTTCTTATCATACATGCCAGAGGTTCTATTGCAATAGCAAATAGTAATGGGGAGAGAGGGCATCCCTGCCTAGTGCCCCTGTAGAGGGCAAAAGACAGTGACAAGCTCCCATCCACCATCACCCGGGACCTTGAATTAGAATAAATATGTCGGATCCATCTTATAAATCCCTCCCCTATACTGACCTTTTTTAGAACTGCCCATAAACACTCCCACTCGATACAATCAAACGCCTTCTGAGCATCCAGTGAGAGTATAGCTTTTTCACCATCTTCTGTTTTATTAGCTTCAATATTAAGATATAACCTTCTGATATTTGAGTATATTGTTCTTCCAGGTATAAAACCTGTCTGATCTTCGTGAATTATACCTTTAATCACCTTAGACAACCTACCTGCCAAAACCTTTGCCAAAATCTTGACATCCGTATTCAGCAGGGATATTGGTCTATATGAGCCGGGATCTTATTGTTCTTTACCCTTTTTTGGAATCAAAGTAATAATTGCTTCTTTCATTGATTCTGGTAAATCGCCTATTTTTTGGGCCTCACTCAATGTCGCTCTTAGTTCTGGTATTAACACCTGCAAAAAACTCTTATATATTTCAAAGGGAAGTCCATCGCTCCCCGGTGATTTTACTAGTTTCACTTGACCGAAAACCTCTTCAATTTCTAAGCTAGATATTTCTTTATCCAGGTATTCCTTTTGTGCTTTAGATATCTCAGAAATCGCAATCTGGTCTAAGTAGTGATCGAGGGCTTTTTTTGTATGTTGAACCTTAGACTTAGAGTTCCTCAAAATAGTCCACAAAAACCTTTTTAATTCCTTCAGGTGAACTAACTATTTTGCCTCTGTTATCTCTATTTGCCCCTATCCATGATTTCCCTCTCTGATTTTTCACTATACCTGCTAGAATTTTTCCAACCTTTTCTCCTTCTGAGGCTAGCTGAAACCCTTGGAAGAACAATTCCTTCCTTGTTTTATCCATATAATGTGTTTTTAACTTTTCATGTTCCTCTTACCATTTCTTATTATTATTTCCAGTCGGATTCATTATACATATTGATCTTGCCTCTTCTAAGTTCTTCTCCAGTAATTTCCCCTTTCCTTTAGTGATTTTTTTTTGCAATAGTTCACTTTTTTAAACAAACATCCTCTCAAATATGCCTTAGAAGTATCCCACACTATAAATCTATTGGCAGAACCGTTATTCTCCCCCCCCCCCCCAATTTTTTTTTTTTAACTCCTGCGCTATACTCTCTTTATCTGGAATAAGTGATAACCAATGGGGATTAAACTTGAACAATGGTGGATTTACCCCCTCATCACTATGTAAAGGGCCAACACCTTCAGATTTATACTTTTTACCATTTATATAATTGAAGAACATTTTAGGGTTAGTTTTACTGTCCTTGGCAATAAATCTCTCTGTCTCTAGTTTGGCTGCTTTTATTTGTCTTTTACATATTTAGTTTTTTTCCTTATAGTTTTTCAATGCATCCTCGCTACCTTCCTGTTTTAGTAATTTAAATGCTTTCTTTTTGTCATTTATTGGTAATGTTACAAATCTATTTATTCACATAGGTTTTTTCTTGCTCCTTTTTGCGCCTTTTATTCCCATAAAGTATGTACCTCTCATGATTAGAGTTTAGGATGCTTTTAAAAATATCCCATTTTGTGGCTGTATTTTTTTTTCATTTTTGAGGACTTTGTCCAAGTTAGTTAGGCCAATGGCCAATTTAGCTTTTTTGAGCAAATACAGACATATACATATTTAAGCAAAGCACATTTTAACTCTTTCCTTTACACTATGCAGTGTTCTGCTACTCTGCATATATTCTACTGTTGATGGACGTCCTGTGTTTGACAGAAATTCTTATGCCATCTGCCTTGCCATCTGTGCATCATTTCATTGCTTTCTTGGGCTAGTCATGTCTGAAATGAGGAGAGGTGTTCTTTGTTACAGAGAATTACTGTAATATATGTTTAGCACCTAGGACAAAAATGACACTTTAGCACGTGTATTCACATTAAAGCGGGTATCTAGTTGTCACAGGAACCGTATATTTTGGAATGGTATAATAAATCAGCATAAAATGAAGAATATATATCTAAGTGGAACTTTCTGTGCATGCACTGATGAGCACCAACAATAGTAAAACATCATCTCAGTTGTGGTAATCATGTTGTCATTGTAATGCTCCATAAAACCAAGCAAACACTGACTGACAAGAGAACCTGTCACTGTGAAAATGTAGTGCAATCTGCAGGCAACATGTTCTACAGCAGGAGGAGCTGAGCAGATTGATGTATAGTTTCAAAGGAAAAGATTTAGTATAAATTGTTAAATGTTGAAATTTTTGCTTATTCTGAACTTAAAAAGGTTGTCTCACTTCAACAAATTGCATTCATCATGTCACTTACTAATATATTATGATTTCCCATATTGCCTCCTTTTCTGGCTTGATTCATTTTGCTATTATACACCGTACTTTTCCAGGGGTTATGACAATCCTGCAATCCAGCAGTGGTGGCTGTGCTTGCACACTATAGAAAAAAAGGCACGTTTTCCTATAGTGTGCAAGCACTGCCACCATTGCTGCTATGCAGGGTTGTCATAACCCCTGGATGCAAAGGAAAAACAAATCAAGACGACAAAGGAAGCAATATGGACAATCACAATACATTAGTAAGTGACTTATAACTTTCTCTACATGATAAATACTATTTGCTGAAGTGAGACAACCCCTTTAAGAATCATGTGGGTGGCCTTTTCAGTGATTACCAGCTAAGGCCTCTTTCATATATATGTTTGTGTCTGTGTTGACATCCATGACAAGATGGTCATTGGTTCATCCTTGAAGAATCAGTATTTAGTCTGCGTGTCTGTTTTTTGCTCCCCATTTGTCATCCATATTCTACGGACACTGCTAGGCTGAAAATTAATTTCCAAAGTATCTCCTACCAATAGTCCATGTTGTGTTTGTGGTTTTCACAAACCCATAGACTATAATGTGTGTGAGGGTTCCATGATCGCCAACAAAATAAAACGTGCTAACTCACGCTCTGTGAACCATTAAAGGGAACCTGTCGCCTCCAAAACACATATTAAACTGACATCATTACCTTACAGTAGCCCCTCGTGTGTTCATAATCATGTGTTTAATTTTTCCATCGGTTGCTGCATATTTTATAAAAACGCTGTTTTAATCTCCATTTGCACTATCTTTGGAGCCAGCTTGAAGTCAAGGGGGCAGCCTCCTTGCTTCAAGTAAAGCTAAGCCCAACCCTTACCTGTCCTCTCTTCACTTTGAGTGACATCCTGCCATGAGGCTGGGATCGCGCAAGTCCCCTTGTTACTGCGCGATCCAGTCATGCCCGTGCGCCCTGCGATTCTCGTCCTCAGCGTCAGCATGACCTACTGGCTTCAGGCATAGGATAACGCAAGCCAGTGGTCACTGCTTCGCCCCTGACCCCACCAGCATCAGGTATTTCACATATTAGCAACATTATCCTGGGACATAAATATTATAGCCCAAAAGGGTAAATCAGGTTCTTAGCAAGATTATCCTGGGACACAAATATTATATTAGCCCAAAAGGGTCAATCAGGTTATTACACAGTTTATCTAGATTATACTGGCCCAGAAACGTTATATAAGCCCAAGATGGAACAATTGTAAGGTCAAAAAGCAATCAAATTATAAATGCATAGGACACAGAAATAATTTTTTTTCAATACAAGTATAAAAAAACTGTGCCAGAGTTTTTAATGTATATAACAGGAGTTATCCTGATCATCCTCACCATAATGTGTATGGAGTCATGCCATATACTCTCATCACACTGTATGTAATCCTCATCATCCTCACCATAATGTCTATGGAGTCACGCCATATACTCTCACCACACTGGGTGTATTCCTCATCATCCTCACCATAAGGTCTATAGAGTCACGCCATATACTCTCACCACAGTGGGTGTATTCCTCATCATCCCCACTATAGAGTATATGGTGTGACTCCATAGACAGTAACCACACTGGGTGTAATCCTCATCATAGTGTCTATGGAGTCACGCCATGTACTATCACCACACTGGGTGTAATCCTCATCATCCCCACTATACTGTCTATGGAGTGACGTCACATACTCACAATCATCTGTTATTTTAAAAAAATGTATTAGAAGCAGCTTTCTATAAAAAGAAGCACAAGATGGAACAGGTGAATATTCTGATTCAAAAAAATGTATGTTTATATAATAATTATTATTTTACAGAACAATGACCTCTGTGCTTTAAGTGAGGAACCAATTTCTCTAACTATCTCCAACATGCCTGATTCCACTGTGTTGATTAATATCAAATTACGACATTGTTGAAGAAGACTACCATGATGGTGAAATAGTCAATCTCCAGGTAAATCAACTATTAAAATGAGTCCCTATTTGAACAGAATTTGGAATTTGAAAGTCACGAATTGGAACAGATATCCGACGACATGATGGAAGAAATTAGCTCTGAATTATCCTGAAAATAATTAACACGAGGTAAAACGGTTAATGGGATAACTGAACAGCATTATCTTGATTTATAATTCTGTGCTTCGGCTTGAACTTATTTCTCAGGGATTGGTGTGCCTAAGTCGACCCTCCTCGCGCACACTGCATTTTACTTTACTCGCTCTACAGCAGCACATACCTCTCACATCTAGTGCCTCCAGGTGACGTCTCCTCTGATGTAGAACTGCTCTGTCATCATCTTCATTTTCTATGATCATCCCCCAACCTGGAGCCCCCACAGTGTTATCCTGCTGTTCAATGTGCCTCCGATACCCCCAAATATTATCCTGAATAATTATGTTCCACAAGTGGTAATAAAGCTCTCTACATATGCCTTAGTAGTAATAAGGCCCCCATAGTGTACTTCTATTCAAAATAATGCAGATCTATAAGTCCCTCCGATAGAGCTACCAGTATTAATACTAATAACTATAGTGAACCCTGGATTTAAAATGCCCACACAGTGCCCACATTATTTATAATGCCCCTACAGTGCCCCCAATATTTACATTGCCCTCTCTTTTTATAATGCTCTCCCCTGCAGTGCCCCCTGTAGTTATATTTCTACCTTTACTGTCCTCACAAATTATAATTCCTCAGCTCCTCTGCCATACAGTCCCATGTGAATAACACTATATACCTCCCTCCCTCATAGAGTCCCATTTAAATAACATTACAGCAATTCTCTCCAGCCGCCTCCAACATACAGTCCCATGTAAATAACTTCACCCCTGGACATTCTGTCCCATGATAATAACATCCCTCGCTTCTGCCCTAACATAGTCCTAGTTAAATAAGTACATCTCCCAGCATTTCTCTGCCTCTCCCCTCACTTACCTCTCCTCATGTAACAGAGCTAACCACAGCTTCTTCTCCACGACCTTTCCTCCTCACTGCTGACCGACCTCCTCTCATGCACTGGTCACATGATGGTGACATCCACACAGGTCCTCAACCACTGCTTTCTGCACTTATCACATGACCTGATCTTGCAGTCCATTAGATTCAATTGTATTGCCGTCCTGAGGACAGCAATTCAGTTGTATCTGCCTGGCAGGCAGTACATTCGGGGGCCTGGGACAAAGCATACGGTGCCCAGGCTTCTAATGTTGTAGCCTAGCAACGCCCCTGCCATATGCATATGTTAGAAAAATAAGCTTTTTTAAAAAAAAAATAAATAGGGGACTCATACACGTGTGATTCCAGTAAATTAAATCTCTTCTTAGATAATACAAGTTCCATGCTGGGTAGCATAAGTTCCATCAATGTTTCTCTATATTATATCCTTTAGTTTTTTTAAACTCTCTTGATCAAGTTATTCAACCTTTTTTTTATATAAATCTACATCTATTTGAATAACACATTCTTCCACCATTTTATTAAATGCTTCACTAATAGATGGACGATTTATTGCGAGAACTTCGTTTAAAATTTGGATGGGATTTCTGGGAAGAGGATTGTTTCCCAATTAATCCATTAAGAAACGAGAATTCCGGATACCAAGATTTTTTACCTCTATTTTCCGAGACTAGAATTGGAACAGTAGGCTGGTGTGATTGTGAGAATTGTGTTGAGATGATCACCGACATAGAATCCATATGCTGCAAAGAGGTTGACAATGCAGCTCAGTTCATGTCTGATTTCAAAATGTATTACACAGCATGAATTTATTTCAATCTTTTGTCAACGAGAGGACACAGTTAACGTTGTCTTACGCATTGTCGGACAATTACTTAGTCCACCACCAAAGAAGCAAGAAAATAGGTACAATATTCAAAAAACTATAATTATTTGACAGTTACCTTTATTGACTGTAAATAAAAAATGAATCGTATGTAAATACCGATGTAGCTTGGTTAAAACACAAACTCATGACTCAAATTTCTTAACTCATTGCATTATCTTGAAACAAAAGCCATTGTAAAGCAATTGATGCTGTTTGCTTACCGCATCTAGTTGTCACGGAAGGTGTACAGGAAACAAGACAACACAAAATGCATATATGACTCACTGGATCCAAAACTAAGGAACAAAAAGGGAGACCCCTGCATCAGACCTGGCACTCTCCCTGACTGCTCAGCCTATGCGAAAATCCCAATGGTGGATGATCGCATATCCTCGTACCTCGACTGTATAACACCTGAACACCCTATAATAGTGAGGGGACACGACCACCAGCTCCCTACACTAGACACGGAGGGAGTCAGGGTCACCTGGGATCCAGCAAACAGTAAATCACAAATGAATGCACAACACTTATCTTGTAGAAGGCTGGGAAATAGGATCAGCATGCACACACACTCCAGGAAGTTGTATAAGCCGCACACTAATGCATTATGGGGAGGAATTTAAAGGGATGCAATCAGTCTAACTACATGACAGCTGAGAGAGGCTAACGAGATGAGGAACTGAAAACCAAAACAAACGAAGCTCAAGGAGGAGGTTCTGAAAGGCATCTGTCAGAGCTTCTCAGATGTCTGGTGGTGACACTAGTTTGAATAACACGTCTCATAATGCATGTGGGTTAACTCTACTACATCTGTAACTATTTTGATTTGAAAAGATTCTACCAGTATATGGCAACATCTTTCTTTAGTTTCAGATTATATTTTCTAATGTATGGATGCGCAACCAATGGCCCACCAGCTCTTACAAAAATAAATATCACAGCATGCCCTTATAGAAATATGCTGTTCAAATATAATTTAAGTAGTTTTATAACATTTAGAAGACACCCTGGTTGTGCATCCCTGTTCTACAGCTTGATTGGATAAACTAAATGATATGACATTTTACAGACAAAGATTATGTTCAGGATAAATCGTTGTTTTAGAGTCCAGGATAGGGTATTGAAAATTATTTCCCACTTTCTCTGTAAATGGAGTCATACAACAGTCCATATTAAAACAAAAAATTACGTGCCAATGTTCTCTGCAATAACAACATTGAAATACAATGCCCATAGCAATACTCATTCTGACAACCTCCCTGAAAACCAAGTTACTTAGCAATCAAATTTGGTTGTCCATGTTTCCAAATATCTTTTGGGTAATTTTATCATCGTCAACAATTTGGTTAGTAGTGCTATGTTATCCAGAGCCAATGCCTAGAAAAAGGAAAAGGCAGAATACTCTTTTGCAGGCATGTACCGTATTTTTCACCTCCTAAGACGCACTTTTCTCCCTAAAATGGGGGGGGGGGAAATGCCCCTGCGTCTTATGGGGCAAATGCTGAAATTTTTTACATCGCAGGCTGCGATGTATGAGCGTGCGGGGAGGGACTGGGAGGAGGAGCTGGGGGCCGGCAATTGCGGCGGGGCGGTGCAGTCACTGTACTCCGGCCCCTTGCTCCAGTGCTGCACTATACAAATATAAAATGTCTCATTCAATTAAAAGTGATTAAACATGCCCCCCCCCCCCCACTTTTAATATTACCGTACACCCTAACAGCTTCTGTAGAATGCAGGCAGGCCGGGCGGGCGACAGTGTAACTCCCTGATGTTACGTGCCTGCACCGCCTACTTTATGAATGAAGCAGGTGGCACAGGCACATGACGTCAGTGAGTGATGCTCCGGCCGCCCGGCATGCCTGCGTTGTACAGAAGCTGTTAGGAGTGAGGGGGCATGTGTAATCACTTTTAAATGAATGAAACATTATATATTTGTATACTGCAGCACTGGAGCAAGGGGGGATGGGGGGAATCTGTGGATTACAGTTTTATGGGGAACATCTGTGGAAGGCACTGTTATGGGCTGTGGGGTCTGTGGATGGCACTGTTATGGGGTGGGGTGTCTGTGGATGGCACATATATAACAGTGCCACCCACAGATCCCCATAACAGTGGCACCCACAGATCCCCCATAACAGTGCCACCCACAGATCCCCCATAACAGTGCCAGCCACAGATCCCCCATAACAGTGCCAGCCACAGATCCCCCCTGTAACAGTGTCAGCCACAGATCCCCCCTGTAACAGTGTCAGCCACAGATCCCCCCTGTAACAGTGTCAGCCACAGATCCCCCCTGTAACAGTGTCAGCCACAGATCCCCCCTGTAACAGTGTCAGCCACAGATCCCCCCTGTAACAGTGTCAGCCACAGATCCCCCCTGTAACAGTGTCAGCCACAGATCCCGCCTGTAACAGTGTCTGTCACAGATCCCCCCCATGAACTGAGAAAAGTCAAGCGTGCAGCTGCCAAGATGCCACTTGCCACCAGTTTGGCCATATTTCAGAGCTGCAACATCACTGGAGTGCCCAAAAGCACAAGGTGTGCAATACTCAGAGACATGGCCAAGGTAAGAAAGGCTGAAAGACGACCACCACTGAACAAGACACACAAGCTGAAACGTCAAGACTGGGCCAAGAAATATCTCAAGACTGATTTTTCTAAGGTTTTATGGACTGATGAAATGAGAGTGAGTCTTGATGGGCCAGATGGATGGGCCCGTGGCTGGATTGGTAAAGGGCAGAGAGCTCCAGTCCGACTCAGACGCCAGCAAGGTGGAGGTGGAGTACTGGTTTGGGCTGGTATCATCAAAGATGAGCTTGTGGGGCCTTTTCGGGTTGAGGATGGAGTCAAGCTCAACTCCCAGTCCTACTGCCAGTTTCTGGAAGACACCTTCTTCAAGCAGTGGTACAGGAAGAAGTCTGCAACCTTCAAGAAAAACATGATTTTCATGCAGGACAATGCTCCATCACACGCGTCCAAGTACTCCACAGCGTGGCTGGCAAGAAAGGGTATAAAAGAAGAAAATCTAATGACATGGCCTCCTTGTTCACCTGATCTGAACCCCATTGAGAACCTGTGGTCCATCATCAAATGTGAGATTTACAAGGAGGGAAAACAGTACACCTCTCTGAACAGTGTCTGAGAGACTGTGGTTGCTGCTGCACGCAATGTTGATGGTGAACAGATCAAAACACTGACAGAATCCATGGATGGCAGGCTTTTGAGTGTCCTTGCAAAGAAAGGTGGCTATATTGGTCACTGATTTGTTTTTGTTTTGTTTTTGAATGTCAGAAATGTATATTTGTGAATGTTGAGATGTTATATTGGTTTCACTGGTAAAAATAAATAATTGAAATGGGTATATATTTGTTTTTTGTTATGTTGCCTAATAATTATGCACAGTAATAGTCACCTGCACACACAGATATCCCCCTAAAATATCTAAAACTAAAAACAAACTGAAAACTACTTCCAAAAATATTCAGCTTTGATATTAATGAGTTTTTTGGGTTCATTGAGAACATGGTTGTTGTTCAATAATAAAATTAATCCTCAAAAATACAACTTGCCTAATAATTCTGCACTCCCTGTACAATGATCACCCCCCAGACTTTATGGCATTTGAATAACAGACAGAATGTCATAGAAGAAATGATAATTCCCAGTTTTATCATTTATAGTTTGTTTTATTTAATATCAATACATAAAGCAAAATATTTGAAGTATTGTTCAAGAGGTTATTTAAAATAAAATAATTTTCAAATAAATAAAGAAAATCGTTTCAACAAAAAAGTGGCCCATTCTTATTCCTATATAAATATCTGTTTTGGTGTTGTAATGAGTGTGTTGTGGAAAAATTATTGTTCGCCGTATGGTCGCCATCTATCCTATGGAGATGCGCAGATTCGTTCGCGTTCGTATCGCGCAGAAACTTTCGCACGATGGTCTGGTCGTCCCGACCTGTAGCCGATTTGTGCCTGGCCTGGTATTACTGCAGGATACCAGTATCATGTCGCCGGCTGAGGCGGGAGGGATGGGGACCGTCGAACAAAGGTTTCTTCATCCACGAGGATAAGCGCGGCAACGGAAAGGGCGCAAATAAGTGTGCAAACATAAGTTCGCGCGATTATTCACATCTTCGCCAGCCAATCACTTCATACCATAACCTGTCTCCCCATTGGTCATGATTGTAAGACCGCCTTCCAGCCACCCATTTCATACCATAACCTGTCTCCCTATTGGTCATTATTGTAAGACCGCCTCCCATCCTCTGGTATAAATAAACTACGCCTAGCTGTTGGAAGCAGGCACATTATTGGATCCTACTAGAGAACGTCTCTGTGATGTTATTTTGGAGGAATTGCGCACACACATCAATGCACACTACACCAAGGATTTCCCAATTGTACTTCTGGCGGTCGTTTTCGGTTGAGAGAACGAGACAATGAAGCAAACGGCGATATCAAGTGGCATAGCTGTAGGTTGTGAAGAGGTTACCCTAGCAAACACCCTTGGTACGGTATTAGAAGATAATAGTAATATAGAGAGTGCATGTTGCTCAAGATATAACTTGGCTTGAGAGAAGGGTTTAGGTCAATAAATCTGTATGGATTTTATTTAAATTTATATTTTAACCACTGTGCTTTGTGCTTTCATGCCACTTGACAAAAAATAAGGAAAGCGGTGGTTATTGATGGGTTTTGCAATCAAACATTGCCATAGCTGTGCCACTCCATTACCTTTTTTAAATTAAAAATAAAAAAAATAGTCCTTGAATGAAGCAGTAGTCCACGTGCTTTTGTCCACAAACAATGTAGCATGCCTTAATCCCGGCTCAGACTCCAACACAAAGACTGACAGAGCTCTACTGTCAGATGGAGGATAATCCACACAGCTGAACATGCTGGCTGGGTTTTTATATCCCAGCCTAAAACCCGGCCTGGAACCGTGGGGAACAGTTGTTGTCTGCTAACCATTTCTTCACCACTTTTGCTGTGTGTTTTGGGCCATTGTCGTGCTGAAATGTCCACTGGTGCCCAAGGCCAAGTTTCTCTGCAGACTGCCTGATGTTGTCATGGTGCCGTTTACTGTAATTAGGTTCCCTGGTCCATTTGCTGAAAAACACCCCCAAAGCACTAGGTTCCCACCACCATGTTTGCCAGTGGGGATGGTGTTCTTTGGGTTGAAGGCTTCTCCTTTTTTACGCCAAATGAAGGAAACATCATTGTGACCAAACAATTACATTTTTGTTTCATCTGACCATAACACAGAAGACCAGAAGTCTTCTTATTTGTCCAGATGAGCTTTTGCAAGGGCCAAGTGAGCTTTTGCATGCCTTATCTGGAGAAGTGGCGTCCTCCTTGGTCTACATTGTGCAGTGTCCGTTGGATTGTCTGCCTTGAGACATTGCCACCAGCAGAGCCCAGATTCACCAGGATGGCCTTGATGGTGATCCTTGGATTCGTTTTTCACCTCTCTAACTATCCTCCTGGCCAGCACAGGTGTTACTTTTGGCTTCCGACCACGTCCTCTGACATTTTCCACAGTGCGGAACATCTTGTATTTTTTGCTCAAATGTAAATAAAAGCTGAGAAATGTTTTTTTTTCCACAACCTCTTTTGGGAGACACCTATGTTATTCCCTGTCAAAAAATTACTTGCTGGTTGAATAAAAGTAACTTTAAGTCCAAATTTTCCAGGGGTATGAATAATTATGAGCAGCACTGTATATTTTTATTTTATTTTTTAAATGGCCTCCAACCATCCTCTTCTAGCCATTCCTTTTGCTCACCAATTATTGTTACTATTGCTTTTCTAAGATTTTTATATAGATGACATATACTCATGGGCAGAGCTCATTAAAATCTCTGTGCGGGTATGACACTGGACACCAACACCTATGTGCTTACGGATGCGAAGGTGCGCAGCATTATTGAGCATCAGTCTGTTTTTTGCCAACATAACAGCAGCAAGAAAGTGTAGTGACAATAACCCATCTTTTTTGTAGTGTGGTATTGTCGCTAGGTTTTGCACTCAATAGACTAAAAATTTTTCTAATGGAAATTCAGGGGGGTGCCCGGTGTTTGATCAACAATGTTTATTTTATCAAGGATAAACCTAAATAATAGGTCTTAAAATTAGTATTAAAATCCTAGAAAAGCAATAGTAATTAAAAAAAAATATATAACTTTTATTTAACAGTACAACTTATATAAAAATATATATTTTTATATATATAATATACAAAAAAGGTACTCCAACATATATCATTTCACAAGCAGTCCTAAAAAAAAAAAAGGGTTATCGTTATAGGATCAGTATGATTTCTGAAAAATGTAAAAGTTCTATTCGTACGTTGATACATGACTCACCACCACGGTTTCTTTGATTCACAATTAACGGTCTGAAAGACTGTCCACTTTTTCTCTTTGCCGATCAAATTTTTTAGAGCATTCACATGGCTCTTGTGGCAGTTGAAATCAGGCATATGTACAATAATAGAAAATAAAACCATACTAACTGTCGAGTAAGAATTGCATCGACAGGACAATCATAGGCGTTCCTCCAAACTAAAAACGAGGCATGGTGCGATGTCTGTCCATATTAGAATGAATTTCTCTCCTGGAACACACTTACATAATGATGTTATTGCAAAAGTTAACATAGCAAAAAAGAACCCTACATTTTGGAATATAACACATGGCTAAACAAATCTAATAGAAAACAACAACTAATGATAAATTTAACAATTACTGGAAATTCTCTAGTGCACCGGTGTGACATCTGTGAATAAGATGTGGCAGATCCTTTGTAACCTGTTGTCTCTTCACAATCTTCTCAATGTTTGTAAAAGGCAGGGTATCCCTAATGATCCATAAATAGCAGTTTTTTTCAGTTTCCTCCTCAATAGGTTTAGTGAGTACAATGGCTGTACAAGTTTCCTTCCCAAGTATGCTGGTTGCAGATATGATGGAGTAGAAAAAAGCAAGTTTCCTGTAGCAATTTAACGTTATTCTGACTCGTTTTCACACACCACCAGAAGTGAAGGCAAATCTTGTCTATCCATGGAGTTATTTGTTTGCATAACTTCGATTTGGACACCTTTGTAAGTTTCTTTTTGATGGATTTTGCATAGTGCCATATATCGAACTGATGGTTAATTTGTGGAAAACTTGTTTGCCTACATGGAAATCAGAGGCAAATATTTTAATTTCAAGGCCTTTATTTAGTAGACGATACATGACAATTCCAAATCCATGCTTCTCTATTGCCACCGAAGACGAACACTGGCTACGTTGAACTACCTCAAAGTAGAGTATAGTATCAGTGACACAATCCATCATTGTGTACACACAGTACTTGGCACTGTGTCCTGGACTGTCACATTGACCGTCTCCAGAAATGCTCACTTTCTTTAGTTTGCGGCTATCAAAGTTAGACTCTTGTTGTTTTCTCTATGCACGATCAATTGATGAAAATAGAAACTTAGATTGATACAATAGATTTCTCCAATTTACTTACCAGCCCAAATATATTCATGAATTCTTAAATTTTTTGGGGGAAATTTGAACCACTAAAAAAAAGTGAAGATGCAAGTTAAAGATTACCTGAAGCATACTTACCAATTCTGGATTGGGTTTCAAATATTTCAAAAGAATGACCAGTATAGCATTTTCCAGTAATCTTACAGCAAGAACCCTCAAAGGTCTTTCGAAAGCTTTTGACAAGATAATTACAACCACTTCGACCATAGCATCTTACTTTGTTAAGTAGATTGTCTAGATTTGATTAAAAAACAATTAGTTTTTGTTGATTGACTTGTTCTTTTTCTTCTCGGACAGGCAGTAGTGGTGCTTCATGAACTTTGTCTTTCTAGATTATAGGTGCTATTTCCTCAAGTTCAGATTTGACGAAGCTTGAAACATTGGGAACATAATCACTGTCTTGATCTTTGTTTTCCAATTCTTCATTAAAAAGTGTTTCACCCTCAATGTAATCTTCACGAATAGGAGAGAGTAGTGCAAAAGAACTTGAAAAATCATCTTCAATTCCTATGACGCAATCTTGACTCAGACAACCTGTTTTGCCTCTTCTTTAGGACGAATCTGAATCTTCCCTCTTCCTCAAGGGGTTTGGAGTTGATGTCGAAGCCGTAATGTGGTCACTGGAAAATTGAATATACTTACGTGGACCTAGACTTTCAAACTCTGACTCCATAAGGATGATACATTGTGAATTCTTTCTGAGTAAATTACGAATCCAACAAATTATATTTCCGAGGATACCTCACTACTTATTTGCCTTGTTTATTCTTCATCATTGCCCTTTGATTTTGCTTCTTGACACTTTTTTGTTGGTCTAGACTTGTTCACCTTCAGCAATTGGAAAGATAGTAGGGACGGCGTCTGGACATAGCACACAACCATGGTATGTAATGTTGTATGATTCTTTGCTAAAATGTAGAGAGAATAGTCGAAATTTGTTATTTTTCTTCTGTTCTAGAATCTTCTTTGACAGCTGGTCAATATCTGTAAATTCTTGATGAAAGTGTCATAGCCAATGTTTTATTCCATTGAAATCCTTTGGGAATAAAATCCTTTGGCTAGAGCATTGTTGAATAATGCAGATGGGCATTGTGACGGATATAAATTACCTTAAAAAATATAAAAAAAATAAAATTAGTACATATTGATGGCACAGTGGACACCCAAAACATAAATAATCAAAACATTTTTGAAATTGTGTTTGATGTTGTATTAGATAAGAGTGCCATGTTGGTCAATATCGGGGAAGATGGTTGGATATTGTGGTAGAAGTGAACTAAATAAAAATATATAGTTATCAAACATTTACGTGATCAGCTTTGTAGTCTGGAAAGCTATCCATGCGGTGGGTAACAGCACTCTCTGCATGCACACTCAAATAGGTAAAAGTTGGACCATCCGCCTATACTTTGAAGTCCATTTTTATATAATAAGTCCACACTTATTGACATTACTAAGTGATTCTACTTCATTAAAAATACAAAAAAAAATACATCTGCACTATTACAAGCTGTCTGTGGCTTTAAAATAAGGATTCATCCAGACTGTTAATTTCTATATTGGTGTAGAGAAAAGTAGATATCCAAATTCTTACCATAAACACTCTTTTCAAAACTTGGTTTTTGCTTCTCCCTATTAGATTTTGTATTACCTACACTGTTATAGTGGGGATGATGAGGAATACACCCACTGTAGTGAGAGTATATGGCGTGACTGCATAGACATTATGGTGAGGATGATGAGGATTACACCCAGTGTGGTGAGAGTATATGGCGTGACTCCATAGACATTATGGTGGGGATGATGAGGATTACACACAGTGTGGTGAGATTATATGTGTGAGACCATAGACACTATGATGAGGATGATGAGGATTACACACAGTGTGGTGAAAGTATATGGTGTGACTCCATAGACAGTATAGTGGGGATGATGAGGAATACACCCAGTGTGGTGAGAGTATATGGCGTAACTCCATAGACAGTATAGTGGGGATGATGAGGAATACACCCAGTGTGGTGAGAGTATACAGCATGACTCCATAGACATTATGGTGAGGATGATGAGAATTGCACCCAGTTTTCTTAGAGTATATGGATTGACTCCATAGACATTATGGTGAGGATGATGAGGATTACACCCAGTGATCTGAGAGTATATGGCGTGACTCCATAGACACTATGGTGAGGATGATGAGGATAACTCCTGTTATACATTACTGTACAAGGAAGATGATGAGGATAGATCTTTATAGAAAAAACTCAGGGCTGGCACACTGTGTTTTTTCTTTTTTACTTGTATTGAAAAATATATATTTCTGTGGCCTATGCATTTATAATTTGATTGCTTTTTTACAATTGTCCCATCTTGGGCAACTGTGTAATAACCTGAATGACCCTTTTGGGCTAATATAATATTTGTGTCCCAGGATAATCTTGCTAAGAACCTGATTTACCCTTTTGGGCTATAATATTTATGTCCCAGGATAATGTTGCTAATATGTGGAATATCTGATGCTGGTGGGGTCAGGGGTGAAGCGTGACCACTGGCTTGCGTTATCCTGTGCCTGAAGCCAGTGAAGGGAGGACGGGTAAGGGTCGGGCTTAGCTGGACTTGAAGCCAGGAGGCTGCCCCCTTGACTTCTAGCTGGCTCTGAGGATAGCGCGAATGGAGATTAAAACAGCGTTTTTATAAAGTATGCAACAACCGATGGAGGAATGAAACACATGATTATGAACACATGGGGGCTACTGTGAGGTAATGATGTCGGTTTTATATGTGTTTTGGAGTTGGATGCGAGAATGGCCCATGATTCACTGACATGTGAAAGAGGCCTGCCAGTTACTTGTTAGAACCTCCCACAATAAGCAGAGATTTCAATAAATATTTGACAAGTTACAAGATTCCCCCACAAAAACGTAGCTGCAAAAAGTCACATATGTTTGAGCAAGCATCTTGTGCACACAAAGTTGTGCAAAAGTAGATGACAAGGGGACAAAGCTTATGCAGCCTGAATGATTTAATATTACAGAGACAATTGGCATTGGTGTACTTTACAATAAATGTATTAAATTGGGCACAGAATTTGCATCTTTAACACTGTCAGCCTTGTAGGATTTTTTTCATTTTTGCGTTTCCGTTTTCAACTCCCTGTTTTCTTGGATCCATAACTTTCTATTTTTCCGTTCACTTAGCTGTATGAGGGCTTGTTTATTGTGAGACAGGTTGTACTTTATAATGGCACCATTTAATATTGCGTACAATGTAGTGGGAAGATGGAAAAAAAAATCAAAATGGCGTGGAATTGGAAAACATTTCTTGTGACTTTAAAAAAGTTGGAGTGATAAATCTGAAATTAAATTAATTGCCATGGCTATCCATGTCTACTTTCCCTCCCACTTTTTTGGCGAGCGCAGAGTATAATGGAGAAAACATGACTTTCACCAAAATTTGCCACTTTTCTGCAATGGTTGGTATAGAACTTTGACACTTTACATCCACAGGGCAAAGTAACGTCACAGCTAAGCCACAAAAATCTTATCATTTCATGCATGAGAAGCAGACGAGGAAAGGACTTCCTTTGCATTTGGCACATAGCATGGAATATTCTGAATGACAGGTTGCAGCATACTATCAAGCCATGTGTTGGACCGCAGTGATCAGCAACCTCCGGCACGCCAGGTGTTGTGAAACTACATCTCCCATCATGCACACTTGCTTGGCTGTTCTCTGAACTCCCACAGAAGTGAAAGGAGCATGCTGGGAGTGGTAGTTTCACAGCAGCTGGAGTGTCGAAGGTTGCTGATCCCTGTGTTAGAGGGTTACAACAAGCAATCTATCCTTTACAATTAGCACTGTTGCTATGGCTTAAAGGGGTTCTACAGTTTGTTTTAACTACTGATCTATCCTCAGGATACATCATCAGCATCTGATCGGCGGGGGTCCGACACCCGGGACCCCCGCCGATCAGCTGTTTGAGAAGGCAGCGGTGCTCCAGCAGCGCTGCGTCCTTCTCACTGTTTACCGCTGGCCCAGTGACGTCACGACTAGTATCAACTGGCCTGAACGGGGCTAAGCTCTGTTCAAGTAAATTCATCACCAATAATTACCTAATATAATGTAAATGTCACATATTTACCTTTCAGTAGTTATAAAAGTAGTTTTCCTTCTTCTGCTACCCACTGTGTTTCCTCATAAATTACCACGGCATCGACCTGTAGTTCTGAGCCTTGCTCAGTGTGTTGCGATCATTTCTTTAGCTAAATGTCTTGTGAAACAAAGGGCGTGCCAGTGTGCTGGTGATTACTGAGTAGAGGGGGCGTGACCGGACTGTATATCACTAAACATCAACACTCAAGCTAAGGATTGTGGGGATTGTAGTTTTGTAAGGGAAGATCAGGCGCTATGATAGTCTGATAGTCAGTGTGTTGCAGGCTCACACAGGAGCTAGACAAACGGATTGCAAGGTAAAACTCTGGTTATATGCATAGGTGTGGGTTCTGGTTGGGTCACAGCTTGCTGCCTTAATGAGCTTCTGTCACCCCCCAAACACCAATTTTCAGTTTTTGACTTAATATATTTGCTAATGTTTACAGATTTGATATATACCCCTCTTACCTCAGGCTGTGGTGTAATTTCAGTAAAAATCAGACTTTAGTGATATGTAAATTTCATCACTACCAGCAAGTTGGGCGGACTTGCTGGTAGCCGCCGCATCCTCTGTCTGAAAAAACGCACCCTCCTCCACTTGATTGACAGGGCCAGCGAGCGCTCTCATCCTCCAGCTGGCCCTGCCTGCAGCTCAAATCCTGTCGTCATTCAGCGCAGGCGCTCTGAGAGAAGGACGCTCGCTTGGCCGCTCCTTCCTCAGTGCGCCAGCGCCAATGACGTCAGCCCTACACCCAGAAGAAAAGATGGTTTGTGGCTGGATCTTCCAACATTTCAACAACCCGAAGCACACAGCCAGGATAACCAAGGAGTGGCTCCGTAAGAAGCATATTTAGGTTCTGGAGTGGCCTAACCAGTCTCCAGACCTAAATCCAATAGAACATCTTTGGAGGGAGCTGAAACTGCTAAGCGACAGCCCCGAAACCTGATGGATCTAGAGGAGATCTGTGGGGAGGAGTGGGCCACAATCTGTGTTGCAGTGTGTGCAAACCTGGTCAAGAACTACAGGAAACGTTTGACCTCTGTAATTGCAAACAAAGGCTTCTGTACCAAATATTAACACTGATTTTCTCAGGTGTACAAATACTTATGTTCAGCAGTGCAAGACAAATGCATTCTTTAAAGATCATACAATGTGATCTCTCAGAGTGGGAATGCACCTACAATGTGAATTTCAGACCCTCCATGGTTTCTAAGTGGGAGAACTTGCAAAATCACAGGGTGTTCAAATACTTCTGTTCCTCACTGTATATACACACTCCACTTGTTTTTTTTAGTTAATACCTCAGGGTTTAACTATCCTCCCATAATCTACCCAAGGCTTTTTTTTTACATGCCTCTGGGAGGTTGTCAGATAACTTTCTAAACATTCAACATTGCAGGGATCTGATTACAATATAAAGCAACATCTTATACTCGCCTGACCCTGTCAATCAAGATAGATAGGAGGGACTGGAAGAATGTGTTGAGATTGCCCTCATTTCTGGTGAATAAGCATTACAAAATATTTCAACTAACTAACAGGTCTTCCATTATTCACCTTATCTCTGTGTAAGCTCCACTTCTGGTTTTGGCTCACAATTACTGAGCAAAACTGAAGTGTAGACTAGGCCTACGGGTATGTCGTTTTTTGGAGGCAGTTTTGAGGCAGATTTTCCTGTAAG
This sequence comes from Bufo gargarizans, assembly GCF_014858855.1. NCBI lineage: Eukaryota > Metazoa > Chordata > Amphibia > Anura > Bufonidae > Bufo > Bufo gargarizans. The sequence goes on from NC_058080.1 coordinate 452,314,132, forward strand.
TTTTTCAGCCAAAGGCAGAAGTGAATTTGGAAAGAATCGGAAATATCAAAGAAGGACTAAGGGTATCAGGGTTGGACTGGCCCACCAGGAAGGCGGGGGATTCCTTGGTAGGCGCCCAGTCTCCTGCGCCCAGAGATAAGACAGAGGAGTAATTATTTCTCTTGTTTCTCAGGATAGATAATTATCGTAGCCACTAGGTCGCAGTATCGCACAGTAATGCAGCCTCCTACTGGTGTAAATTGTACAATATCTTCTAAACTTCCCGGGTTGCTGGCAGTGAAGGAGGAGAGAACATGTCTGGCCATCCTCCTGCCCTCCCTGCTGTCAGAAAACTGTGGTTGCTGGAGAGAAGGACTCCTCTGCAGTGCTGGGCTCATTTCCCAAATGTGGGACAGTAGTGCGCTGTAAGAGACTGCAAGGGGGAAATAGGGGATTTGTTTATAGTGGACTCAGATCTGTGTATGTGTGCTGGTCTGCAGAGTTCAGAGTGGCATTGGGGGGACTCTGCCCTAGGTCCCCCCCAATGCCTCTGCTTTAGGTGCACCCCCTTTAGTGCCACAGCTCTAGATGCCCCCCAATGTAAATTAAATGTACACTCTAAATTCACCCCTAATATTGCCTCTTCTCCACTAATACCTCTGCTCCAGCATCACCACTATTACTCTGCCTTGGGTGACCCTAATGCCTCTGCTTTAGGTGCACCCCCATAAATGCCTCAGCTCCATATGACCCCACTCTAAAAGCACCGCTAATATTGCCTCTTCTCCAGTTACCCCTACTCCAGGATCCACACTACTCCCCTGTCTCAGGCAGAGGTCGCGCTACATTTTTTCTGGAACAGTAAAAATACTCCTCTTACCATTTTTGAGGAGTATTTTCAGCCGATGAGGAGTACAAAAGTTACAGTAATTCAAATAGTTAATACGAAGACCTACATAACATTAAGGGGTTGCTATTTATGCAGGGAAACCATTTCTAGTACTCTAGAACTGTCTACCATGCATAAATAGCAAATTTAGACAATTTTAAATTTAGCCGAGGTCACTGTTGCGCTGAGGGGTCGGTACCACTGAGGTCACTGTTGCACTGAGGGGTTGGTACCACTGAGGTCACTGTTGCGCTGAGGGGTCGGTACCACTGAGTTCACTGTTGTGCTAAGGGGTCGGCACCACTGAGGACACTGTTAGGCTACATTCCCACGTCAGTATTTTTCTATATCCCGAATTTCGGTCCATTTTTTGCGGATCCGTTGTTCCTGAAAATGTTTCCATATGTCATCCGTATGTCATCCGTTTTTTGCGGATCCATTGACTTTGTATTGTACCAGGATCCGATTTTGCGGATAATAATAGGACAAGTTTTATATTTTTTCGGACATGCGGAACGGAACAACGGAAACGGTCAGCACACATTGTGCTGTCCGATTTTTTTCAGGACCCATTGAAAATGAATGGGTACGCAACTGGTCCAGATCTGTTCCGCAAAAAACGGAACAGATCAGGAAAGAAACAAAGGACGTGTGAACGGACCCTTACAGTGATTTTATGAGGTTTAAAGAGTTTGTCCTGTTCTGGGGATAATGTGGCTGATGGGGTTATGACTTATGAACAGACTGTGGCTACGTCCTCTAATTACAGAACAGGCTGTCTCCGGTTGCTATAGGTAACAGCTGTACTGTCCTCCTCAGTCCTCATGACGCACGCTGCCTACACATTAGGAGCTGTACACTACAGATAAGGGCGGGAAACTGAAACGTTGTTGGTGACACAACACTCACCATGCTGCCGGCCGTCACTTATGGGTAACCTGTGCGAAATGTGGCGTTACCGAACAGTTACTACTAGCAGGGCTGGTCCCTGACAGGGCGCACACCGCGGACGAGCACCGCTATAGCTCACATATCCATATGTGTTCATAGCCAGATTAGGCTCATACAGCATGTGAGGATGAACAAGTTAAAACAAGGCGCTGTTTCAATGTCCGGAGAGTATTCTCCTTCCTCCATTCCCTAAAGAACGGTTCCCACAAAATTGATTATACACCTTTTGAAAGGCTAATGTCCTTCTCTCTATATAAACAGGGTCTACTGTCCCGGATCTATTCTATCCTCACTGCGCCCCCAGAGGACTCCAAGCTCTGCTATATGTTAGAATGGGAGGCTGATCTGTTAGAGGAATCCAGTGTATCTAGATGGCACCAGCGCTCCCAGACATTGTCTAAAGGGTCATGGCAAACTACTCTGGCGGAGACCTCTATTAAGATTCTTCACCGGACATATCTAGTGCCGGCCAAATTACATCAATTCTACCCAGAGGTCCCCTCTACTTGCTTCCGGGGTTGTGATGAGGAGGGCACAATGCTCCATACCTGGTGGGACATGTCCCATTGCTTCCAGGTTGTGGGGTCGCATTTGTGACTTGCTATCAGCCTTGCTGGGGCGCGCCCTCCTCCCCACACCCTCGGTCTTTCTACTTGGCGACAAGCCACCTAAATTAACAACCGCTAAATTCAAATTGGCCCAGTTTATACTGCTTGCAGCTAGGATCCACATTGCCTCTCAGTGGCGTTCCTTATCACTGAGCTATCAAGCAGTGATTGATAGAGTCAACAAGATCTAACAATTTGAAAGGCTATCGGCTATCCGCTCGGATACATTTGCTTTGTTTGAGGGAGTCTGGGAGCCCTGGTCGTCCTCCCCCCACTCTACTGACCTTTCCCTCTATCATGAACTCTGATAGTAACATTCCAGATGTATTGTACCCTGAGAGATGGATGTGAGTTTAGGTCCTCTATTTAATGATCGCCACCTGATACCTAACCTATGTACCCTGAAGCAGTATGACTATTACCCCTGATTTTATGATACAAAAAATTAAGCAAAAATAAGAGGAGTATGTCTTTCTGTTCTTTATATCATTTGTTTGGATTGTCTAATTGACTGGACTCCACGTCCTTTATTTTATGCACAATGTACTGTGTACCTTATTATTGTGAAAACTTTAATAAATACCATTGAAACATAAAACAAGGCGCTGCAGCAAGGCCACTTTACCCCGCCAGTGACAATTGTGTGCACCTCCTTCCTTACTTCAGAGCGGTGTGCCATAAGCTCCGACAGCCCGCTCAAACTGACCAATCACTAAGCTCCTTACTGTAAGGAGCTTTGTCATTGGTTGTTTCAGGCAGCAGCCACATCGCTGCGCTGTCCGCTGCCCTCAGCACTCACTGCACTGATGAATGGCAGGGAAAAGTCTAAGGCGTATTGGTACGCCTTAGACTTTTTCCAGGGGGTAAAATGGCCTGAACAAGCGTCTATGACGCTTGTACAGGTGTTATTGCGACCTCTGGTCTCAGGTGATCATAATGCCTCTGTTTCAGTTATGACCCTCCGTTTGTGCCCTTTGCTCACATTTCTCCTTTGCATGTTTAGTGTACGGGAGCTGTAATGCCCGTTACTACAGAAGGGTCACTTGTGTGCTGTCGTTCCCCCTGTATTTATGGGGAGGTTGGTATAAAACATCTTGCTAAAGTAATGCTATGTACTTCCCTGTTACTGTGAAATGTGCATGTGCAGGCCGGCTAGGATGTTATTCCAGCTCTGAGTCACTAGAGGGAGCTAGGGAACCCTAGTGTATATAAGGCCCAGTCAGGGAGTAGAAAAGCAGCAGACAGTGGGAGAAGGAATAGGAGATGAGACTGTGTCTGAGTCAAGGACCAGGCCATGGGCCTGTGAGAGTAAAGCAGGCCTGGAGCCTGCAGACTAGGAGAGGGTAGTGTAGGCCCTGTAACCGGGTTCCGGATCCAAGGAAAAGGTTCCCCTCCTGAGTCTTTAGCTGTTTTAGCAGAAACGTCATATTTAACCAGCCGGGACACAGAATGAGACAGAGGCAAACCTAATAAGGCAAGAGGTACTCAAAGTAACAGAGGAGGTACGTGATAAGGACATACCCAAGGATACGCCAGAGATAGGGCATCAGACCTTGGAGAATAAGTTCCATATTTTCAGGATCAGTCAGGAATAGAGTACAAGCCGCCTGTACTGCAACTCCTGTGATTAACCCTCTGAAATCCACCTTGCTACAACCGGCCTGTCTGTAACTTATGCAAACCAACTGTCTTCAATGGAGCTGCGCTTCCAATTATGTCCATGCATGACGATACAGAATACCAGTAAAGTTCCAGTTTTGGTTGGCTATCACGTGGCTTCTGCGTTGTTCTTGCTACCAACACACGGTGTGTCACCGTTTAATTGACACTGGCGTCACGAACATTAATCACCTGCCTGTTCCAGTGCTGACCCGTTAGAAGATGACATTGAGTCCCAGGTTAGTGGGTTATCCTGCACTACAAAGCCCAGCATACCTAAAGCTACACTACTGACCCCCTGGGACACTGCATCGCTCTTTTTGGCATCACGAACAGGATCCGCATGCTTCTGGAGTGCAGAGAAGTGTGAACTGTGTGCTTTAACTATTCCACCACCGTATTGCAAGGACTGTACCCTTTATTCCCAAGTCGGTGGATTACAATTGTGCCTGGGAGGAATCGGAGGCGCTGTGCTGTGTTGCGCTACCCCCAGAAAGAAAATCGTGTTTGTGGACTGTGATTTAGTGGACTTTTCATCATCCTGCTTGCTGTCACTGAATAGCGGCATCAAGATACCCAAAATGGCCGCCGACGCTATGGAGTTTCTTGCTGCGCCATCACAGTACGCAGGGGCGCGAAAATTTGGCGCCAAAACCCTCCAAGAGGGAGGAGAAGAATGCCCTGGAGCACCACCCACCTTGATGAATAAAAATGCGGCTGCCTTCCCTAGAGTGATACGCCTAGGAGGCGGGCCTGTGATGGAGGGTGATCGGCCCAGCCCGAGGGAGGAGCCAGTGTGGACGCTGAGTGAAGCGGAAGAGGAGATGGCGATGCCGGAGGAAGAAAGGCCCGAGCTTGAACTCACGTGTGAGTGGGGCGCCACTCCACCGGACTCTCCTACCTTGGAGGCATGGGACCCCCCGGCCTGGACGGCCGGTTTTCAAGAACAAGCCGTGGATCTACGGGTGACCCGTCGCCGGCCTGCACAATGGTCGACATTGATGGCCGAATTACGAGCCGTGGTAACAAAGAAAACAACTACCCGGAAAAAACGGTTCGAAGAAATGGCCAAATCGATACAGGGAGACTCCTTCCCAGGTAAGCCCCAGCTGAAAAGGCGCCGCGGGATCGTGGTGGCCTTCGATAAGGAGCGGGGGTTTGGCTTTATACAAGAACTGGGAACCGGCCAGGACTTTTTTGTTAACAGGCGTTCCGTGAAGCGCCATTATCTACCGGAGCGCCTCCACAATCTAGTGTTGGGGGAGATAGTGGAGTATACCCCAGCGGAGAGCTTAAGGGGACCCTACGCCACCGCAGTCACCCGCCCCAGGGCGCAGCCTGAGACTTGGGAGCAAGAAAAGGAGGGTGTTGACCCGATCCAAACAGTGGAGCCGAGAGCTGAACCGCCCCGGTCCACTCATCTACACAGCCAGATCTACCTCGGGCCCAATGTATTCTGGGAGCCCATAGTCCTGCAGGGGCCTGCTGAGCGATATCCCCCTCCCGAAGCAGTGAAGCGGGAGGTTGAGAAGGAGATACAAGACAGTTGCCAGCGGTCTGAAGACTGCGCTGAGGCCCGGCGTCTGGCGGCAGCTACCGCAGCTACACTGGAGGCAACAGTCACCGCACCTCCGTTAGAATCACCTACCAGGGAGCTTATGGATATAGAATCCCTGCGGAAGAAGATTTACTGGGTAGAAGACCTTGGATATGCAGGATGTGTCCAGTGCGTCCCGTTCCCCAGAACGCAGGCTGAAGTAGAGGCAATGCTGGATAGGCCTCCTCCAGTGAAAATCGTACGAGGGGATGGATTCCAGATATGGCCTGCTAGGCCAGAACAATTGTTGAAAGAACCCTTTGATGATACCTCTTCTGACGAAGAATACGACACCCGTCTGTAAGTAGGCCTGCTAGGCCTTGCTATATGTCTCCACAGACGTGTACCCATCATGGCTGAGTTGTCCCTCCTGTTGGCAAAGCTGGTGAAGCTTGCTGCCAGTTGTACACGGCCAGTGGCATATTAGTAAAAGTGACGTTGCCACTGTTGAATCACAGCTCCCAGCCTGCCCATGTTGTTTTGGGACACCCGGCCTGCTGCTAAATATCCCAGTTGTGCCTTAAGGTTGCACCGTTTTTCCCTTTTAACCCCCATTTCAGGTTGAAAAGGCTCTTTTAGGTCAGCACTATTTTAAAGGGTAAGCAGGACTTGCCAGGATAACATGGCCCTGGTATTGTCAGAGTCCTGTATTGTCATTTTATATATGTGCTGCTGACTGTATTTAATAACCGGTTTTTATTCACGTCTATGTGCCCAGAGATGGACTTCCTATGTGCAAGCCTCTGAGAGGTTGATTTTATTATGGACTTATTTATTGTCATGGACTATCCTGGTTCTTTAAACATCCGCTGAGCCAGGTCAGCGCCCCAGTTCCACTCACTATCCTGAGAGAAGAGAACGACGCCCCTTGTCACCGCACTTCACCTTTGCCAATTGGGTCTGATAAGAGTATAAATGACATATGTATGCATGCATGTGTCTTTCTCTATTTCAGGTAATGATTCCAGTTGGGCGGGCCCTGATGGAGTACGAGGTCGTACTCAGCTTAAAGCAGCGGGGTATGTAGTGTACGGGAGCTGTAATGCCAGTTACTACAGAAGGGTCACTTGTGTGCTGTCGTTCCCCCTGTATTTATGGGGAGGTTGGTATAAAACATCTTGCTAAAGTAATGCTATGTACTTCCCTGTTACTGTGAAATGTGCATGTGCAGGCCGGCTAGGATGTTATTCCAGCTCTGAGTCACTAGAGGGAGCTAGGGAACCCTAGTGTATATAAGGCCCAGTCAGGGAGTAGAAAAGCAGCAGACAGTGGGAGAAGGAATAGGAGATGAGACTGTGTCTGAGTCAAGGCCAGGCCATGGGCCTGTGAGAGTAAAGCAGGCCTGGAGCCTGCAGACTAGGAGAGGGTAGTGTAGGCCCTGTAACCGGGTTCCGGATCCAAGGAAAAGGTTCCCCTCCTGAGTCTTTAGCTGTTTTAGCAGAAACGTCATATTTAACCAGCCGGGACACAGAATGAGACAGAGGCAAACCTAATAAGGCAAGAGGTACTCAAAGTAACAGAGGAGGTACGTGATAAGGACATACCCAAGGATACGCCAGAGATAGGGCATCAGACCTTGGAGAATAAGTTCCATATTTTCAGGATCAGTCAGGAATAGAGTGCAAGCCGCCTGTACTGCAACTCCTGTGATTAACCCTCTGAAATCCACCTTGCTACAACCGGCCTGTCTGTAACTTATGCAAACCAACTGTCTTCAATGGAGCTGCGCTTCCAATTATGTCCATGCATGACGATACAGAATACCAGTAAAGTTCCAGTTTTGGTTGGCTATCACGTGGCTTCTGCGTTGTTCTTGCTACCAACACACGGTGTGTCACCGTTTAATTGACACTGGCGTCACGAACATTAATCACCTGCCTGTTCCAGTGCTGACCCGTTTGAAGACGACAGTGAGTCCCAGGTTAGTGGGTTATCCTGCACTACAAAGCCCAGCATACCTAAAGCTACACTACTGACCCCCTGGGACACTGCACATGGGCTTTGTTAAAGTTTATGACCTGTTGTGGGGTTGGATTTATGACTGAAAAATTCTGCACAGTGCATCACATTCTCCAGTATTGACACGTATGGTTTACATGGTGGTAGTGATGATATTCCGTATTTACAGGCATCACTGCTGCCATGCAAAGAGATACTGGTGGAGTGGTGGAGGATTTAATGGGGTTGTCCAGGTTTTCAAGTTATCCTCTCCACACCATAGAGCATAACTATATGATTAGTGGGGTCTGATTCTGCAACCCCCACTGACCCCAGGAACGGGTCCTGTTTCCCCTTTTTCATGGTGTGGCAGGCCACACATATGCCCTGCTGCTCCATTAATTCTCTTTGGGACCACTGGAAATAGCCAGCGCTGTACTCTGCTATCTCCAGCGACCCCATAGAGAATGGATAGGGAGGCAGGGCATATGCTCGACCTGCCACTCAATCAAGAAGGGGGATCAGTGGGGGCTCCAGCGTTTAGACCCCCATGGAGTACTTAGTTATCCCCGATCCTGTGGATAGAGGACAACTAGAAAAGTGGACACAGGCCCTTTAACAGGCAAACATTTCTATTTTAGTTTGACACATATTTCGGGCCAGATTATTAATTTTTATTTATATTTTTTTTACACCCAAAGAAAACCTTTAGGAATAGGGAATGTGAAAAGGTCCAACAGCTATGACATGACAGGTGATAAGTGTCTGATTTATGGGGGGTCTGACTGCTGGGACCCCCATGATCAAGGGCATGTGGTCTTAAGACCCTTGTGTACATAGATTGGCAGCAATGTAATTGAATGTCTCAGGACCCTTTTTTATATGATCAGTGGGTGTTCCAGCAGTCAGACCCCAGCAATCTGATATTTATCACCTATCCTGTAGATAGACAATAGGTCATTATGTTAGGACAACCCTTTTAGATATAATGTAGATTATGTGCAATCTGAGGAGGTTAAGATTTGGTAAATTTCATGCCAGAAATTTATGCTTAAAGGGGTTAAAGGCAGGGCCGGTGCAAGGATTTTTGCCAACACAAGCGAAGCCCCCCCCCCCCTCGCAGCTCACCTGGCCCTGGTCCCGTCTGCAGCAGCTGGCTTCTCCTCTGTGTGGTCCTGGTATCTTCTCTCTGCTTCAGACAATTGCTGGTTTGAGGACCGTATTTTTCGCCCTCTAAGACGCACCGGTCCATAAGACTCACCTAGGTTTTGGAGGAGGATAATAATAAATAAAAAAATTCCATTACACCTCATGTCAGACCAGCAATCAGACCCCCAATGTTAATCAGACCTCAGCTCACAGCCCCAATCAGACCCCCAATGTTAATCAGACCTCAGATCAGACCCCCTTGTCAGACATCAGCCCCCATCCATCAGCCCCCCATGTCAGCCATCATGCCGCCATGTCAGCCATTAGCCCCCCATGTCAGCCATCAGCCCCCAAACATTATGCCCCCATGTAAGCCATCATGCCCCCATGTCAGCCATCAGCCCCCCATGTCACATTTCTCCCCCTCCATGTCAAATCACCCCGCTATGTCACATTTCTCCCCCTTCATGTCACATTTTTCCGCCCTTCCCCAGGGTGCGCCCTAAGGCAGCCGCTTGGTCTGCCTTATGGTAGCACCGACCCTGGTTAAAGGGTTTGTCTCACTTCAGTAAATGGCATTTATCATGCAGTTAATGCAAGGCACTTACTAATGTATTGTGATTGTCCATATTGCCTCCTTTCCATCACATTATACACAGCACGTATCCGTGGTTATTACCACCATGCAATCAAGCAGTGGTGGCCGTGCTTAAACACTATAGGGAAAGGCTGGAAGTGCTCATAGGCCAACACCTTTACCTATAGTGTCAAGCACGGCCACCACTGCTGATTGCAGAGTGGTCAAAACAATGGATACGTGCTGTGTATAATGTGATGGAAAAGAGTCAAAATGGACAGTCACAATACATTAGTAAGTGCCTTGTATTAACTTTCTCTACATGATAAATGCCAATTGCTGAAGTGAGACAACCCCTTTAACCCCCTTAAGTGTGCTAGTGCTACACTTAATAGGGTTAGGCATAAATGTCTTGGTGTGTGCATTGTGTATTTCCTACGGATGTAGTAGAGTTAACACTCATGCTTTATGAGACGTGTTATCTAAACTAAATGCGTTAAGCAACACCTTCAGTTGCTTTCCAATGGCTTTTGTCTCAAGATAACACGATGAGTTAAGAAATTTGAGTTAAGAGCTTGAGTGCTAACCATGCTACATCTGTACATGTGATTGGTGTGTGCTATATATGATCTATGTATCAGCATGTGACATATGCTTCAGTGGCATGTGAGCCATGTACAAGTGTCTTGTGTGCCACATGTGTCTAATGAGTGATTGGTGTCCTGTTTCTAACTGACTTAAAGGGAACCTGTCATGTGGATATTTGATTATAATCTAACTAATTATATACAATCATTAACTACTAAAAGTGCCTTAGATGTATTCACTTACTGGTGTGACAGATGGTTACCTCATAATATACACACAAAGATGCCGCATGCTAATGAGCTGATTTGAGTCCAGCGTGATGTCATTTAGTCCAGCGTATATTTAATTCAGAGCTATAGCCACTCCCCTGCCCACCAGCTGCTGATTCATATGGAAAATAACTGTCAATCAGCAGCAGGTAGTCGGGGAGAGTTAGGAGCTCATGAATATTCATGACTCATCATTATCAGCTGGAGCTTTTCAATACAAGATGTTGGCAGATTGACTGGGTCAATTAAAGAAAGTGACCCAGCGTTTTGCTAAGAGAATCAGTCACTTATTTATGTTGCCCTTAGTTAGGACACCATAAAACTGGTGACAGGTTCCCTTTAAGTGCAGGATATCCATAATATGTGTATATTCTGCCATATGTACAGTACATCCGTATGTTTGTGCATTTTGCTGTGAATGTCTGCCATCATACTTCATCTTTAATATTTTGCCTGTTTCCAAAATACAAAAACGTCCCAAAATACGCCCGATAAAAACGCCTGTATAAGGGTACTTCACACTTGCGGCAGGACGGATCCGACAGGCTGTTCACCATGTTGGATCCGTCCTGCGGCTATTTCGGCGGACCGCCGCTCTGTCCCCATTGACTATAATGGGGACGGGGCGGAGCTCCGGCGCAGCACGGCGGTGCACGGCGAAAGCTGCCAGACTAAAAAGTTGGACATGCAGGACAACAGTTTGCAGAAATTTTTTGCCGGACTCTGCAAGCATGATCTCCTGGTATTTACATAGTTTGTTAGACTGAAAAAAGACATTCGTCCATCGTTCAGCCTGTTATCCTACAAGTTGATCCAGAGGAAGGCAAAGAAAACCAAAGAGGTAGAAGCCAATTTCCCTCATTCAAAGGGGTTTTCTGGGATTTTAATATTGATGAGCTATCCTCAGTATAGGTCATCAACATCAGATCATCAGGAGTCCGACACCCAGCCCCCCTGCTGATCAGCTGGTTAACGGGAAGGCCGCGCTTCATTGTTTAGCTGCTCGCCGTCGACATCGTAGTGGTGAGCAGGTGTAACTACAAGCCGTCCCATTCATTTCAATGGGACAGCTTGTTCCTATTCAGGCAAACAGAATAACTCCCTTCTCCAGAAATCTAATAACCATAACTTTAATATTATTGCACTCCAGAAATGCATCCAGGCCCCTATTGAACTCTTTTGACTCTGCTTCTTGTGATCTTGCCTTTGCTTTCTGACTTTTACTCCTGGTTTTACTTTGCTGTGTTTTTGTTTCTGTATTTGGTTTTGGATCTGGTCCTAGTTATGCCTGTATGTTTTTCACCTCTGTCTTCTCTTTTTCCATTTTGGTTTAGGCCCCTGCACTTAGCTAAGAAAGGACTGCCGCCCAGTTGTGAGCCATCACTTAGGACAAATAAAGCAAGGTAGGTAGGGACAGTGGTTCGGGTGTAGCACAGGGCTGCACTGTTCCCTACCCTTTTAAGACACCCAAGGACTCCTGAGCTGAGAATGAACAGAGATGTAAATGCATAAAATATAAGTTATACTGAATCGTTTCCATATCATATATCAATCTGCTCACCTCCTCATGCTGCACACAGTGACAGGTTTCCTTTAAATGTGCAACCGTCATTCCAATTTTTCATTTTTTTAAGATTTATGAATGATACAATTACATGGTGTTTGATCCTGGTAACTCAGAAGGCACCTCTACCACATAAGATGCCAGTATTATAAGTCACACATGGTGGGTTGGGGGCTCAGGAGTTAAGGCTCTGCGCTTAGTTTGAGTATGGTTTCAAGGAAGGACTAGAACATAAATGAAGGTCAAGTGAATGTGCATTCAGTGCCCATAGCAATGTATGATACCATTGCAGTCCATACTGATCACTAAAATGAAGGCCTCTATCAGACGAGCGTGTCCAGTGTGGAAAACACGCTCCGTGTGGGAGCGTGATTTCACGTTATGGACACGTCATCGCACTGCATTATAATTATTTATAATGCTGTGTATCTCTGCGGACATCTACTGAATTTTGCTGACATAATGCTGTAAATATAATTCTGTAGAAGTATTCTACATGAAGAGACACACCGTATTATAAATCATTATAATGCCATGTACTACTGTTATACAAGCCATATCTGGAAATAATGCTCCCACACAGAGCGTGTTTTTAGCACTGGACACACTCGTCTGAAAGAGGTCTAAGCAAATCCGTGCTCCTTTGGCTTATGGGCTAGACATTTATCTCCAAGGTGTACTTGAAGCTTCTGGGCACTGATTCGACATGTTTGAGGTCTCAAAAACATTATATGCCATTTATAGCAAGGATTTACTCTTATATATTAGGTTTCTCTTATTTGGTCACATGGAAGATGCATTGAGAGTCCAGATATGATTGCAGTCTCCAGATCCACTACCGTAATGCCCTTTATCTCTTAACACTATGCAGTCAGGATTCTGTCAAGATTACTGCCATTTTTATGGCATTCGGCACTATAGTTGCTGATCAAACTGATGGAGCCCCTGGTGGAAAGGTGAAAATCACATAATAATGTCTGATAAGGGTGCATTCACATGACAGTATGTATTCTGCTGTCCGCAAAACGCGGATCTGCACAAAATACGGACAACCTCCAGGTGACATCTGTGTTGCATCCCTTTCTTCTTTTTGCAGATCCATTGTAACAATGCCTATTCTTGTCCGCAAAATGGACAAGAATAGGACATGTTCTATCTTTTTTGCAGGTCTAGGGAATGGACATAGGGACATGGACAGCATGTTGTGTGCTGTCTGCATTTTGCAGACCCATTGAGATGAATGGCTCTGCATTATATCCTCAAAAAATGCAGATCCGATGCGGACCTAAAATACGGTTGTGTGGATGGGGCCTACCTGTAATGATCAACCTGCCTTTAGTTCTATGTCATTGCTGTGTATACACGTTATGCATAATGAAGAGATAAACATTTAGTGTTTTTCTTCAATGCTCCATTTAATCCTAGAAAGACCATGAAATCAATTATTGTTAACAGTTACAGTATCATTCTCAGAGCAGGATGTGCCTCTCTTTGATGTTTTGTGTGTGCTGCGTCCTATGCCTCCCCTGGCGCTTTTCATCAGCACATGTGATGGCAGAAATGTATTTTCACTAATTTGATTTCATTGCTTCAATTCCTGTGTGACTCAAAGCTGCTAAACAGCATCATAACTGGTGACTTTTTACAATACTCCATTTTGATTCCAAGACTTTTAAAACAAAAGATCATATTTGGTAGAGACCTCAATTTAAATGGCTTATTAAAAATGCAAAAATCCAATTTGTCTATTGCAAGAGAAACTTTAGGACAGATGAAAAGGAGAATGTTTGGTCCAGGAAACACCATCTGTGTGTCAACTGCATCTACCGGACCAAAAACCTCTCCCATGACCGAACTGACTGCATCATATTGATTTAGGATCCGGTCAATGCCTATCTGATTGCGGGGCTATTGTACTGTACTCTCATGATGATACAACAAACCCTCAATCAGATAGGAATTCTGCATCATCGTAATTTATGTTTGTGTCGGTTCAGGTCAGGGGAGACGAGGTTGGTCCGGAAGATGCAGCCGACACACGGACCGTTTCACAGACCGAATACGGTCATGTGAATGCTCTTACTCAGATGAATGTGAGCGTTACAGAAATTTCTGCAGCAAATCTGTCATGTTTGCATAGCGGGGTCATTTCAAGACGGCATTTTCTAAGCTGGTCTGAATATTCCTCTTGTGCTGCCATAGGATGCACCTAATTTATGACAATGTGTTCGTCTTGTCATAATTTAACTGCATCTTCAGGTAGTCCATGCACCCAGAACTAAATCTGAGCCAGCTTCTAGATTGTGTGCAATTCAGTTATCATTTACATTAGAAAGCTGACAAAATGAATAAATCTGTCAAGGCTAATGGCCCTGCCCATGCTCTACCTTTCCAGAAAGTGGTAAGGGCGGTGTAAAAATGCCATTTATACAAAAATGTTGCATGTGTATAACCAGATGTATGCCAGGCAATTCCAATCTGTTTGTACTGTATGCCATGTCCTATTTTGTCCTCCTCCTTCAGTTGTCTCTAGTGAGAAGTGAGCCAGCATTACCTTAATAGGAAACTTTCACCATAAAAATACAGTATCATTTTGCAGCAGCATGTTATAGCAGTAGTTGAGCAGATTGATATGTACAGTTGCAAGAAAAAGTATGTGAACCCTTTGGAATGATATGGATTTCTGCACAAATTGGTCATAAAATGTGATCTTGTCTTCATCTAAGTCACAACAATAGACAATCACAGTCTGCTTAAACTAATAACACACACAGAATTAAATGTTACCATGTTTTTATTGAACATACCATCTAAACATTCACAATGCAGGTGGAAAAAGTATGTGAACCCCTAGACTAATGACATCTCCAAGAGCTAATTGGAGTGAGGTGTCAGCCAACTGGAGTCCAATCAATGAGATGAGATTGGAGGTGTTGGTTACAGCTGCCCTGCCCTATAAAAAACGCACACCAGTTCTGGGTTTGCTGTTCACAAGAAGCATTGCCTGATGTGAATGATGCCTTGCACAAAAGAGCTCTCAGAAGACCTACGATTAAGAATTGTTGACTTGCATAAAGCTTGAAAGGGTTATAAAAGTATCTTCAAAAGCCTTGCTGTTCATCAGTGCACGGTAAGACAAATTGTTTATAAATGGAGAAAGTTCAGCACTGCTGCTACTCTCCCTAGGAGTGGCCGTCCTGTAAAGATGACTGCAAGAGCACAGCGCAAACTGCTCAATGAGGTGAAGAAGAATCATAGAGTGTCAGCTAAAGACTTACAAAGTCTCTGGCATATGCTAACATCCGTTTTAGCGAATCTACGATATGTAAAACACTAAACAAGAATGGATTTCATGGGAGGATGCCACAGAGGAAGCCACTGCTGTCCAAAAAAAACATTGCTGCACGTTTACAGTTTGCACAAGAGCACCTGGATGTTCCACAGCAGTACTGGCAAAATATTCTGTGGATAGAGGAAATCAAAGTTGAGTTGTTTGGAAGAAACACACAACACTATGTATGGAGAAAAAGAGGCACAGCACACCAACATCAAAACCTCATCCCAACTGTGAAGTATGGTGGTGGGGGCATCATTGTTTGGGGCTGCTTTGCTGCGTCAGGGCCTAGACGGATTGCTATCATTGAAGGAAAAATTAATTCCCAAGTTTATCAAGACATTTTGCAGGAGAACTTAAGGTCATCTGTCCACCAGCTGAAGCTCAACAGAAGATGGGTGTTACAACAGGACAACTACCCAAAGCATAGAAGTAAATCAACAACAGAATGGCTTAAACAGAAGAAAATATGCCTTCTGGAGCGGCCCAGTCAGAGTCCTGACCTCAACCCGATTGAGATGCTGTGGCATGACCTCAAAAAAGCGATTCACACCAGACATCCCAAGAATATTGCTGAACTGAAACAGTTCTGCAAAGAGGAATGGTCAAGAATTACTCCTGACCGTTGTGTACGTCTGATCTGCAACTACAGGAAACATTTAGTTGAAGTTATTGCTGCCAAAGGAGGTTCAACCAGTTATTAAATCCAAGGGTTCACATACTTTTTCCACCTGCACTGTGAATGCTTACATGGTGTGTTCAATAAAAACATGGTAACGTTTAATTCTTTGTGTGTTATTAGTTTAAGCAGACTGTGGTTGTCTATTGTTGTGACTTAGATGAAGATCAGATCACATTTTATGATCAATTTGTGCAGAAATCCATATCATTCCAAAGGGTTCACATACTTTTTCTTGCAACTGTATATAGTTTTATGGGAAAATACTCAGTATAGCTTGTATCTCATCACTTAAATAGGTTATCCAGGAATTTGATATTGTTGACCTATACTGTGCATATTACACTGGTTTTACACAATGTTTACTTTGCATTATTTTTCCCAGGGTTTTTCGGCTTTTAAAAATCCATGCAAAAAAACAACAAAAAAAACACACCACCTCAAAATGTTAGCTACAGGAGTTTGCAAACGGATAGTTTTTTTTGTAATGGAACTTTTGAATTTGTATTTAATTGCAGTGCATTTGTTAGGTCCAATACTGCATATTATGGTGTTTGTGCCATAGACATCTATTGTTTTTTTGCCCCTGTTGAAAAAAAAACAAAGCAAAAAAAAGTATCCCCTATGCTTACAAATTGTAACTGGGAAGCAGAGTGGCTAGCACTGGTGCCTTGTAGTGCTCGGGTCCTAGGTTCAAATGTCACCAAAGGCAATATCTGCATGGAGTTTGAATACTCTCCATGTGTGGGTTTCCTCCCACGTTCCAAAAATATATACAGCTTCCTGTGAAATAAATCCTTGTGTTTGTTGGGGGATTAGTGCTTTGGTAGCAGCCACTGACCCCCCCAGTGAGTTGCCCCAGCTACACAACCATCCATGTGCTTCATTCCCCTATGTCAGAAAAGCAACATTTTTCATAAGAACATCAAACCCGTAGCAGTTTTAAACCATGGAAAAAGAAAAACATTTAAATACTCTCTAGGCCTGCAGGTAAATCTGTTTTGTGTTCATTTTGCACACCTTGAGGTCTTTAGTGCTGCCACGTCTGTACAGTTCAGACCCGATACTTCTGTTTTTACAACAGATTTTTTTCACAAACCAAAACAGTTTAATATTCATGCAAGTCTCCTTGTACTTAGCAGCTTCAGTGTCTCCACATGTTAAATGCCCTTTTAATTGCCATAAAAAAAAAATATATAAGAAATGCAAATTAGCATAATTGTGCACCTATTGGTTTCTGACGGCCTTGCTATACTTTTTCTTCAAGAGGGTGTGTTGTATAAGATGTCATATGTAGGTATTCTCCCTGTAAAAACAATTCTACATTATGAAGTGGCACACAATCTCCTATACAGAGGAACAATGGGATAATGTGGCCCCCCCTTCCTCAACCCATACCTGCCACTGTTCTGCCATCCAGGGCAACACTGGTACTGCGCTACTAATGGGAGAGCTCTAAATCCACAATGAGTAATTGCACTAAAAAATGAATTCCTTCAGGTAACAAGTATAAACGGCTAAAATTAAACCCCCCATGGCCTACAGCTACTGTAAAAAGGGAAATAAATGACAAAAAGGGCATTTAAAAAATACAAATCTGTGGGGGCAGATGTAGCCTTTAAAGTTTACAAAGGGCTTAACTAAATATGTAAAAAGAAGATAAAATTTGCAAAAATACAAAACGAACAGCAGGTGGAAAAAAAAGAGCAAAACAAATCCCCAAATTTCTTTCAATATATCAATGCTAAAAAACCAAGGTCTGAGCAGGTAGGTCTCCTAAATAATGCTAAAGGGGTGGTTAGTCACTGAAGATAAGGAAAAGGCAAAAGAAGAGAAAGGAGCTGATGGTGCTGGGGCTGTTAGTACATCCAGTAATGTACTCAATTGGCAAAGTGTAGATATGGTCCAAGATAAGTTAAATAAGGTAAATATGAAGAAGGCTCCGGGTCCAGATGGATTACACCCAAGATTTCTTAAAGAGCTCAGTTCAATCATTGATGTGCCCATTTATAATTTTTAAAGATTCTCTAGGAACTGGTACAGTGCCAAGTGATTGGCACAAGGCAAATGTGGTGCCCATAGTCAAAAAAGAATCTAGGTCCTCCACAGGTAATTATTAACCAGTTAGTTTAACTTCTGTCTTGGGAAAAATGTTTGAAGGACTCTTAAGGGACTATATACAGGAGTATGTGACTGTAAATATTATAAGTGATAACCAACATGGGTTTACCAAGGACAAAAGTTGTCAGACTAACCTGATTTGTTTTTATGAGGAGGTGAGTAGTAGCATGGACAGAGGGCCGACTGTGGATGTAGTGTTTCTGGATTTTGCAAAGGCTTTTGATACTGTCCCTCATAGACATTTAATAGGTAATGTAAGGTCTATAGGCTTGGAAAGTATGGTTTGTAATTGGATTGAAAACTGGTTAAAGGACCATGTCCAGAGAGTTGTGTTCAATTATTTCTATTCAGAATGGTCCCGGGTGGACCCCAAGGTTCAGTGCTGGGTCTTCTATTATTTAATTTATTTATTAATGATATAGAGGACGGAATTAATAGCACCATTGCTATTTTTGAAGATGACACTAAGCTGTGTAGTACTGTACAGTCACTTGTAGAGAAGGATTTGGGTGTCCTTGTAGAAGGTAGATTAAATAACAACATACAATGTCAATCAGCTGCTTCTAAGGCTACCAGGATATTGTCATGCATTAAACGAGGCATGGACTCACGGGGCAGGGATGTAATATTACCACTTTACAAAGCGTTGGTGCGGCCTCATCTTAAATACGCAGTTCAGTTCTGGGCACCGGTCAATAGAAAGGACATGGAAGGTCTTAGTTATGAAGAAAGATTAAAAATGTTAAATTTATTTAGTTTTGAGAAGAGACGTCTAAGGGGGGACATGATTAACTTACACAAATATAAAAATGGGCCATACAAAAAATATGGTGAAAAACTGTCCCATGTCAAATGGCCTCAAAAGACAAGGAAGCACTGCCTCCGACTGAAGAAGAAAAAGTTCAGTCTCCAGAAGTGTCAAAACTTCTTTACTGTAAAAACTATGAATCTGTGGAATAGACTTCCTCAGGACGTGGTCACAGCAGGAACAGTGAACAGTTTTAAATTCATAAAAGTAAGTGACATTAATGCTTATGAAAATGTGCAGAAATCTGAGTCTCACTTCCTTCTGGGATTCGCATCCCCACCTATCCCTTGGTTGAACTTGATGGACTTATGTCTTTTTTCAACCATATTAACTAATTAATTTGGACAGAGACAACATTTTTCTAATTTCTGTTCTGTACATTACCACAATGGATTTTGAACAAAACAATTTAGATGCAGTTGAAGTTCAGACTTCAGCTTTATTTCAGTGGGTTGAGCAAAATGATTGCATAAAAATGTGAGGAACTAAAGCATTTTTCAAACTCAATCCCTTCATTTCAGTGGCTCAAAAGTAATTGGACATATTAAATAACTGTAAAAAAAAAAATGTTGGCAATGACTGCCTGAAGTCTTGAACTCATGGACATCACCAGACGCAGTGTTTCCTCCTTTTTAATGCTCTGCCAGGTCTTTACTGCAGCGGTTTTCAGTTGTTTGTTTGTGGGCCTTTCTGTCTGAAGTTTAGTCTTTAACAAGTGAAATGCTCTATTGGGTTCAGATCAGGTGACTGACTTGGCCATTCAAGAATATTCCACTTCTTTGCTTTAATAAACTCCTGGGTTGCTTTGAATTTCTGTTTTGGGTCATTGAATGGCGTTTCATAATACAGATGAACAATCAGTTTGGCTGCATTTGGCTATATTTGAGCACACAGTAGGTTTCTGAATTCATCCGGCTGCTTCTGTCCTGTGTCACATCATCAATAAACACTAGGGACTCAGTGCCACTGGCAGCCATGCATGCCCAAGCCATCACACTGCCTCCACCATGTTTTACAAATGATGTGGTATGCTTTGGATCTTGAGCTGTACCATGCCTTCACCATACTTTTTTCTTTCCATCATTCTGGTAGAGGTTGATCTTGGTTTACTCTGTCCAAAGAATGTTTTTCCAGAAGTGTTCTGATTTTTTAAGATATATATTTTTTAGCCCAATCTAGCCTTCTTATTCTTGAGGCTTATGAGTGGCTTGCACCGTGTAGTGAACCCTCTGTATTTACTTTTATGCAGTCTTCTCTTTATGGTAGATTTGGATATGGATACGCCTATTATCCTGGAGAGTGTTGTTCACTTGGTTGGCTGTTGTGAAGGGGTTTCTCTTCACCATGGTAATTATTCTGCGATCATCACCACTGTTGTCTTCTGTAGGTCCAGGTCTTTTTGCATTATTAAGGTCACCTGTGGTTTCTTTCTTTCTCAGGATGTACCAAACTGTAGATTTTGCCACTCCTAATAGTGTAGCAATTTCTCGGATGTTTTTTTTCTATTTTTGCAGATTAAGGATGGCTTGTTTCACCTGCATGGAGCGCTCCTTTGACCCCATGTTTACTTCTCAGCAAAATCTTTAAAATGCAAGCACCATACCTTAAATCAACTCCAGGCCTTTTATGTGCTTAATTGAGAATGAAGTAATTAAGGAGTTGCCCATACCTGCCCATGAAAGCCCTTGAGTCAATTGTCCAATTACTTTTGGTCACTTTAAAAACAGGATGCCACGTGTAAAGGAGCCAAAACTCCTAAACCCTTCACCCAATTTTAATGTGGATACCCTCAGATGAAAGCTAGAAGTCTGGACTTTATGTCCATTATATAACTATAACTTGAATATGTTTTAGTAAACAGGTAAAAAAAAAACTACATTTGTGCCAGTTTCCAAATATATATGGACCTAACTATATACTCACCCCACTGCTGCTGTTTCCTCAGTGGCAGGGACCTGCTAACTCCCCACAGCTTCTTTACATCTGTCCAGAGTTTTCTGGTTTGTCTTCTTGGGCAGACCACTGCCTGAGCTTACCAGCTGGGCTTCTATAATTTAGCCCTTGGGGTGCATGTGCCTCAATATGCATCAGCCAATTGTTGGCAATTCAAGCACCTCCTCCTTTGGGAGAGAGCCTCAGCGATAGGTTAGTCTAGCTTGCTAATTCCTGCAAATGTGTACCAACTTCTGCCTGATCCTCTGCTGCCTGACCCCGACCTGTGCCCGACTACCACTACCGCTACCTGCCCTTTGGACTGTATAGGATTTGCCCATACTCTGCCTGCCCACACCTTGGCCTGTTACTGACTATAAGTTTCACTTGTCCCTTTTGTGATGTTCAGTGTCTTTTAACCCCCTGGCTCAGTGGCCAACCATGTGGACAATACTCCAAAAAGGAACCAGCCTAGTGCATTCCCTGCAGTGAATAAGGGTTAAAAGGTGAGACCTAGGGAACTGCCAGGATAATGCTCTTAGGTTTAGCCATAAGTCAAATCCATTGGTTGGCACAGTGGTTTTACAACCACAGCCGTACTCCGGGTGTGGAACCCGCTGGCCCTCCTCAGATGGGTCTGCCTAAGGTATTCAAGGAGCTGCAGAACCAGTGTAGGAACCAGGAGCAGCAGCTCCTGTCTGATCTGTATAATATTTCTGCCTGCCTGGATGCCTTTACCACTGCCACTACGGTATTGCAACCTTCAGCCACATCTGAAACAACTCCTCAGCAGCCTCAGTTTGCATCTGTCTCTGTTAGGATGGGGACCCCCACAAGACATAGGATATATCAACCAGTGTACTTCATACTTAGAACTGCTCACCCAAAAGCTTCTTAAAGGTTTTTGAGGAGCCTAGTTGCACGGCTTCACTTCTGTGTCTCACTCAGTGGGCAGCTTGACAATCAGTTCCGAACACTTGCCATAGAATTGTCTTTCCAGACGTATTAAAGATGAATTGGTGGGAAGTCCCATCCACACTGGACAATTTGATCTCCCCTGCTACCTGCACAGATTTTCACTTCAGTAAATAACACATGGAGTCTGTACGGGAAAGGAGAACTCTCAAACTAGCACTGTTTTCGAGATCCATAGCTCCTGTCCAGGAGTGTCATACTGTTATTGTCATACTGTCTGAAGAACAGCACCAACACAGACACTAACAACCTGCATATGTATTGCAGAGCCAAAAGGATACTATGTTAATACTTGTCCCTCTCAGGAGGAAACTCCAGAGCCTAAGGTCAGCAGGAGAGACTACCCTGGGTGAGGACAAGCTTAACTATTCCTGTTCGTCTTGTGGTGAGGTGGTTTACGGTGCAGGCTTGACTGGATTGTGGCTCTGCAGGAAACTTCCTGCATCAGGCCTCAAGAAACCAATGAAGGAGAAAATGAAAAATATATAGTATAATGCCGCCTGATTATACCAAACAATACATTCTCAAATCTTGTGTGTGTGTAAACATTTTAAGGTGGGGGCTATAGATTAGAAAGGATGAAGCAAGCATTGGTAATGAATAACAGATGTTGGCCAAGAAGAACATGAAGCAAGCACGCATTGTCCATGCATGGAGATGTCCAATGGGGTTGTAGAGAGAGTTTACCCATACAATAAGGATAAGACAAGTATGTAAAGTTTAGGATGGTTATGTGTATAAGATGAGTGTGGGCCTCTCCCCCTTTGAGCATTTTCCTTTGTGCGATTGAAGCCGTTAATGCTCCCAGCTAGCCGCAATAAATCTTATTCTTCCTGAAGACTGCATTTCCTGAGTGGTTTTCCACAACATTTCTTTGTGACCCCGACGTGATCCCAGATACTCGAACCCTACGTGCTGGCAGTGTGATCATCAGGAAAATCTCAGCAGTGCAGGCCTGCACAATTTACAGGTAAGCAGACACCTTGCTTTGCCAAAGTCACAGTTTTTTCCTGTGGCCACCATATTCCAGTAAGTGGGGAGTTAGTTCGGGTGAAAACTTTTCTGAGGAAGAATTTATTAATAGAATATTTAATATTTATTAGTAAAGGGCAACAGTCAAGTTCACGTCACTGCTGTCCAAATCAAAAATTGGATTAGATATATTTTTAATTAATCAATGAATTAATGATTAATTGATTGAATATTTTTTGGGGGTCCAATTTCGATTAGATTTGGTTCTAAACCCCTAAAGATAAGACGACACTGGTAACAGATAGGGAGTTCCACTACTGTCCAGCGCTGGTTCTAAATCCTGTGTGATAGAAAGGAGATACCCTATTGGTTATGGACGAAATACTCGGTTTCGTACAAAAGTAGGAAGACGTCAGTTACGGTTAGAGGCACGGCCTATTGGTTACATAAACTAGTGCAAAAGACCTGTATGAGAGAAAGAGATATTCTATTGGTTATGGACCAAAACTCTGATTCAGGCCAAAGTAGGAAGGGGTCAGTTAAGGTTAGCGGCACGGCTCATTGGTTACTTAAAGGGAACCTGTCACCAGTTTTATGGTGCCCTAACTAAGGGCAACATAAATAAGTGAATGATTCTCTTAGCAAAATGCTGGGTCACTTTCTTTAACTGACCCAGTCAATCTGCCAACATCTTGTATTGAAAAGCTCCAGCTGATAATGATGAATATTCATGAGCGCCTGACTCTCCCCACCTACTTGCTGCTGATTGACAGGTATTTTCCATATGAATCAGCAGCAGGTGGGCAGGGGAGTGGCTATAGCTCTGAATTAAAAAACGCTGGACTCACTGACATCACGCTGGACTCAAATCAGCTCATTAGCATGCGGCATGGGGCATCTTTGTGTGTATATTATGAGGTAACCATCTGTCACACAAGTAAGTGAATACATCTAAGGCACTTTTTAGTAGTTAATGATTGTATATAATTAGTTAGATTATACTCAAAGATCCACAATACAGGTTCTCTTTAAACCGATGGGCTATGTGGATGGCCCTAGGAAACCCTAATAGCAGAGTCATCAAAAAGCAGACGAGACTGCTGCATGAGTTGGGGCTCAGACTGCTTTGCTGATTTGCAAGGGGGTGAGGTGAAAGACTGATGGCCATGGGCTGCAGGTGCCAACTCTGATCTTTCAGCAGGAGACTGGGTGGGAGACAATGTGAAGGAACTGTCAGCCACCCAATCTACTATCGCCTATACTTGTTCTGGCCTCACCATTCGTAGAGCCGCATTAGGCCCGACCAAATAACGCTGAAGGTTCTGTCGCCTACTCGCACCCAAGGATGGTGTTTCACTTGTGCGTGTAGCTGGCACAGATCGACCACGTCCTCTCCCTGCAACAGGAGCTCCACCAACACCAGAAGCACAACGACTGGGGCCACATCCCTTATTTGATGCTCTCCTTATTCTTTGCGTACACCAACCAAACTAAGTCAACAATTAAGTTCACTGACAGTAAGGCAGTGCCGGTGTCATAAAGAGGAAAAATTCACACAAGTGTGACAGACAAATTTTATACAATTACTTCAGTGTCACAAAAATTTTTAATTTGTCAACCAACAATGTAACAGCAGTATTGACTGGTAGTATTGGACTGTGAAAAAAATAGAGGGCCACAGCAGCATATCCACCAATTCTTCTTTATTCAAACGATCACCTCACAACAGGGCATAAAAACAGCAGCAACGTTTCGGCTACGAATAGCCTTTATCAAGCATATTTTACAACTAAAATCACAGCATATAAATCCAATATACTGGTACCACCCACAATTCTAACCATCCAATAGACCGTGATGCCATAGGTCACACCTACCTAGCATAAGGTCACCATCACATTAAATCACATTAATCAGCTGATACAAATGTGTAACAATTATAATCACAAGTTCACCTGTGTGGGGTTATGGCGTGTGTACATCCACAAAGTTGCTGGCGTCTCACAATGGAGAGTGCGCATGTCCGTAGATGTCATCAAGGGGCGGCACATGTAAAACATCCCTGCAATCACATATGACGTATATAACAGCACGATGGTTGGCGTCCCGATGTAGAGGCAGCGCAGGTCCATGAGCATCATCAGAGGGCGGCCGGCTTACGTCACAATGCCGCACCTCCTTGTGACGTACCAGGCTGACGTATGATTGGGGAGGTAACATGGCTACCAATAGAAAACGTCCGCACCGCTAAGGTAAACAAACAGCGTGCAGGGCGTTTGTCGGAAGAGGCCCTAACACATAATAGAGATCTAATGCGCAGCGTAACTCAATTTAGAGAAGAATCAACGTGCCGATGTTAAAACGCGATCCCCACAAACTACACAAAAACTGCTTGTAAAATTGGTACTTACCCATGTTTATCTTGTTGTAACTGTGGCAATGTTCTCAAAGGTGATCACTTCTACCATCCCTATAGCGGTAAAAAATATAAAATCAATGGCTATTACACCTGCAGGTCACGGGATGTGACATATGCCATCCAGTGTCCATGTAGCCTCACCTATGTGGGTGAGACCACTATGGAAGTTAGGGAACGCATTAATAAACACAAAAGCACTATACGCAAAATGAACATGGATAAACCAGTCGCGAAGCACTTTGTCGAAGCGGGACACTCAGTTAACCAACTTCGCTTTAGGGTTATAGATAGTGTGGGTCCCCTACGGAGAGGGGGTGACAAAGATGCGATATTAAGAAAAAAGGAACTCAAATGGATCTACACATTGAGGTCTTTACAACCTTTCGGACTGAATCTCGAGTTCAATGTGGCTGGAATCAGCTAGACTCTCATCTGTTACATTGTATTGTTTTTATGTATTTGTAAATGTCTTGAATATACCACATTGAATTGCTCCATGATTATTAATATACACCTATCTGATCACCAGCCTTTTTGGACAGGTTATTTGACATGACGATCTCTTTGTAGATGAGGCCTCGTGTCAATTTTATTAGTTTTTTATTCAGCATTGGTATTTTGTTCTGTATTTTATATGTAAACCTGTGTGGGGATCGCGTTTTAACATCGGCACGTTGATTCTTCTCTAAATTGAGTTACGCTGCGCATTAGATCTCTATTATGTGTTAGGGCCTCTTCCGACAAACGCCCTGCACGCTGTTTGTTTACCTTAGCGGTGCGGACGTTTTCTATTGGTAGCCATGTTACCTCCCCAATCATACGTCAGCCTGGTACGTCACAAGGAGGTGCGGCATTGTGACGTAAGCCGGCCGCCCTCTGATGACGCTCATGGACCTGCGCTGCCTCTACATCGGGACGCCAACCATCGTACTGTTATATACGTAATATGTGATTGCGGGGATGTTTTACATGTGCCGCCCCCCTTGATGACATCTACGGACATGCGCACTCTCCATTGTGAGACGCCAGCAACTTTGTGGATGTACACACGCCATAACCCCACACAGGTGAACTTGTGATTACAATTGTTACACATTTGTATCAGCTGATTAATGTGATTTAATGTGATGGTGACCTTATGCTAGGTAGGTGTGACCTATGGCATCACGGTCTATTGGATGGTTAGAATTGTGGGTGGTACCAGTATATTGGATTTATATGCTGTGATTTTAGTTGTAAAATATGCTTGATAAAGGCTATTCCTAGCCCAAACGTTGCTGCTGTTTTTATGCCCTGTTGTGAGGTGATCGTTTGAATAAAGAAGAATTGGTGGATATGCTGCTGTGGCCCTCTATTTTTTTCACATGCCTATGGATCGCGTTGGATCTGTGATCCCCTGCCCAGCTACTGCATGACCTCCACTATTGCTCTACACAAGCCGCATGTTGTGCTGCTCTTGAACAAATCTATTTTCCTATAACTTGGTTGTATTGGACTGTCACAAATGCAGCAAAGGCCCCAAATGTAGTGTCTTGCACAAAATGGGTGTTTTTTTTTTAACCAGAATATACCAGTGGTATTTAACGCTTGTATTGGACTGTCACAAATGCAGTGCAGGGCGCAAATGTACTTTTTAGAAAAAAAAAATAGAATTTGTCCCCACAGAATCTAACAGATGGATTTACTTGGATTGTACTTTACAGAAAAAAATGTGAATGTCACCCCCTGGGTCCCTGAACTCACATACCGATTCCCTATATTATTTTCCCTTGCCCTAGCACATATGCAGTGCAGGTGCACTTAAAAATGGGTATATGTTGCCCACTGAACTAAAAGAACTAGGTTAAATTATTGTCCCTGGCACATATGCAGTGCTGGTGCACTGAACTTGAACAAAATGGCCGCCAACGCCCACCTAACAGACGGATAAAAATCCTAAAGTTCGGTACAAACCTAAAGTTTACAGTTCGGGTTCGCTCAACCCTATCAGTTGACCCTTTAAAAAATGTTATATATGGATTTTTATAGACATGGGAGAAAAAATTAAAGCTTATCGATATATACTTGTGGTAGTCTGTCTATATTCTATGTGGGTTGAGGCATTTCCCTGTGTGAAGGCAGATGCAAAAACTGTAGCTAGACATTTATTGAGAGAGGTGTTTTCTCGTTTTGAAATATGCTCAACTCTAAGATCAGATAATGGGCCCCATTTTTTTAATGAAATAATGACAGAGGTGTGCAAGCAATTAGGTATAACACATAAATTAACCAGTGCTCATCATCCCCAATCCAATGGGCTGGTGGAAAGAATGACCATTGGGAGAAATTGGTTATATTGCTTGCCTTTGGCCCTTATGTCTTTGAGAAACATAAGGGGCAGGGATCATCATCTTACCCCCCATGAGATAGTGACAGGAAAGCCTATGAGGTCTCCTCAGTTGACATGGATTGAAAGGGAGGGGGTGATAATTGTTTAGCTGATGAAATTCAAATATAACTGAAGGAATTAACCAAAGCTACTAGATTTTGTTTCCAGCAGGTGACCAGTAAACAGTGATCCAAGCAAGAGGGAACCTCTACCAGTGAACGCAGGAGATAAAGTTTATATTCGAAACCAGAAAAGTGGGTGGAAGCAGCCAAAGTTCATGGGCCCTTTTGTAGTAGTTCTTGTGATGCCAACAGCTGTCAAAGTGAAAGAGAGATCAGCATGGATCCATCTAACTCACTGCAGAAGAGCTCCAGAAGACAGAGGGGGTGCATCCTCTCATACTGTTAATATACGGACAATAGGCACACTTGTAAATGTAGTTTACTTTTTATAATTGTGTTAGCCTTATTAGTACTATTGATTTATAATGATGTTTATATAACTTGTGTATTTTCAGATTTAGGTGTATGTAGATTTAGGAACCTTTCTAGCCATCATAGAAGTATTGTGAACCCCAATAGTATTACAGTTGAGTTGAGTAATAGTAATCATTTTGAGGAGAATTTATGGTATAGACATATGAAACAAGTAGTTAGTAGTGTACGAAATCAATCATGTTATGTTTGTGCGTTATTGCGTCATGCAGCAGGAAGACAACAACTGATGCGGTCAGAAGAGACAAGTCACATGGACTCTCAATGCTTATTGCATATGGTTGTTTGTAAGTTAGGAGGGCGAATTCAGCCATATGATATTGCAGTGGAAGAACTTTGGGTGAATTCTTTGGTTATTAGTTCTAGGTAATCATTTTAAAACAATGGGTGGTTTCCTTACGCTCAAGGTTTGGCTTGTGGAAGCCAGACTCTCTAGAACTTCACTTCCGATTCCAGTTTGGTAAACGATACCAACCTGTGTAAATAAAAGTATGTGGAGATTTTGTAACCTCATTAACATGGAGTAAAGATCCAGAAGAGAAAGGTCTCAAAGTCATAGAAAAGAGGGAATTTAATACATGTTATTCTAATGATGGGAATGGACAAAGGTTGGGAACAAACACAATATAAATTGCTCAAATATGAGAAATATTTGAGTCAAGGGACTGCTGTGCTGATGGATGTATATTGGCAATGTGGTAGTCTGAGCAGTCTCCAGGGAGTCTGGTATACGCCAATGGTTAAACTAAGCATGCATGGGTTCCAGGTGAGCGTGTGCGAATCAAGAGAAATCTATATTTTGCTCCAGAGGAGGGTCCAGATGATTTTTAAATCTTTTCAAAAGCAGAATTTTTTTTTTGCAAGTTAATTCACTCCTGGAGTACAAGCAGTGGCAAATGCTAAATGGATTCAGAACAACAGATAGGAGCTATTAACCACCTCCGGACCGCCTAACGCAGATTCGCGTTCCGGAGGTGGCAGCCCTGCGCACAGTCACGCATATATGCGTCATCTCGCGAGACGCGAGATTTCCTGTGAACGCGCGCACACAGGCGCGCGCGCTCACAGGAACGGAAGGTAAGCGAGCGGATCTCCAGCCTGCCAGCGGCGATCGCTCGCTGGCAGGCTGGAGATCCGAATTTTTTAACCCCTAACAGGTATATTAGACGCTGTTTTCATAACAGCGTCTAATATACCTCCTACCTGGTCCTCTGGTGGTCCCTTTTGTTAGGATCGACCACCAGAGGACTCAGGTAGGTCAGTACAGTCGCACCAAACACCACACTACACTACACCCCCCCCCCCCCCGTCACTTATTAACCCCTTATAAACCCCTGATCACCCATGATCACCCCATATAAACTCCCTGATCACCCCCCTGTCATTGATCACCGCCCTGTCATTGATCACCCCCCTGTCAGGCTCCGTTCAGACGTCCGTATGATTTTTACGGATCCACGGATACATGGATCGGATCCGCAAAAAGCATACGGACGTCTGAATGGAGCCTTACAGGGGGGTGATCAATGACAGGCGGGTGATCACCCATATACACTCCCTGATCACCCCCTGTCATTGATCACCCCCCTGTCATTGATCACTCCCCTGTAAGGCTCCATTCAGACGTCCGCATGATTTTTACGGATCCATGGATACATGGATCGGATCCGCAAAACACATGCGGACGTCTGAATGGAGCCTTACAGGGGGTGATCAATGACAGGCGGGTGATCACCCATATACACTCCCTGATCACCCCCCTGTCATTGATAACCCCCCTGTAAGGCTGCCATTCAGACGTCCGCATGCGTTTTGTGGATCCGATCCATGTATCCATGGATCCGTAAAAAATCATGCGGATGTCTGAATGGAGCCTTACAGGGGGGGTGATCAGTGACAGGGGGGTGATCACCCTGATTACCCTGATCACCCCCTGTCATTGATAACCCCCCTGTAAGGCTCCATTCAGACGTCCGCATGCGTTCTGTGGATCCGATCCATGTATCCATGGATCCGTAAAAAATCATGCGGATGTCTGAATGGAGCCTTACAGGGGGGGTGATCAGTGACAGGGGGGTGATCACCCCCTGTCATTGATAACCCCCCTGTAAGGCTCCATTCAGACGTCCGCATGCGTTCTGTGGATCCGATCCATGTATCCATGGATCCGTAAAAAATCATGCGGATGTCTGAATGGAGCCTTACAGGGGGGGTGATCAGTGACAGGGGGGTGATCACCCTGATTACCCTGATCACCCCCTGTCATTGATAACCCCCTGTAAGGCTCCATTCAGACGTCCGCATGCGTTTTGTGGATCCGATCCATGTATCCATGGATCCGTAAAAAATCATGCGGATGTCTGAATGGAGCCTTACAGGGGGGGTGATCAATGACAGGGGGGTGATCAGGAAGTCTATATGGGTGATCACCCCCCTGTCATTGATCACCCCCCCCCGGTAAGGCTCCATTCAGACATTTTTTTTGGCACAAGTTAGCGGAAATTTTTTGTTTGTTTTTGTTTTTTCTTACTAAGTCTCATATTCCACTAACTTGTGTCAAAAAATAAAATCTCACATGGACGCACCATACCCCTCACGGAATCCAAATGCGTAAACATTTTTAGACATTTATATTCCAGACTTCTTCTCACGCTTTAGGGCCCCTAAAAAAGCCAGGGCAGTATAAATACCCCACATGTGACCCCATTTCGGAAAGAAGACACCCCAAGGTATTCCGTGAGGGGCATATTGAGTCCATGAAAGATTGAAATTTTTGTCCTAAGTTAGCGGAAAGTGAGACTTTGTGAGAAAAAAAAACAAAAAAAAAAAATCAATATCCGCTAACTTATGCAAAAAAAAAAAAATTCTAGGAACTCGCCATGCCCCTCATTGAATACCTTGGGGGGTCTTCTTTCCAAAGTGGGGTCACATGTGGGGTATTTATACTGCCCTGGCTTTTTAGGGGCCCGAAAGTGTGAGAAGAAGTCTGGGATCCAAATGTCTAAAAATGCCCTCCTAAAAGGAATTTGGGCCCCTTTGCGCATCTAGGCTGCAAAAAAGTGTCACACATGTGGTATCGCCGTACTCAGGAGAAGTTGGGGAATGTGTTTTGGGGTGTCATTTTACATATACCCATGCTGGGTGAGAAAAATATCTTGGTCAAATGCCAACTTTGTATAAAAAAATGGGAAAAGTTGTCTTTTGCCAAGATATTTCTCTCACCCAGCATGGGTATATGTAAAATGACACCCCAAAACACATTCCCCAACTTCTCCTGAGTACGGCGATACCACATGCGTGACACTTTTTTGCAGCCAAGGTGGGCAAAGGGGCACATATTCCAAAGTGCACCTTTCGGATTTCGCAGGCCATTTTTTACACATTTTGATTGCAAGGTACTTCTTACACATTTGGGCCCCTAAATTGCCAGGGCAGTATAACTACGCCACAAGTGACCCCATTTTGGAAAGAAGACACCCCAAGGTATTCCGTGAGGGGCACGGCGAGTTCCTAGAATTTTTTATTTTTTGTCTCAAGTTAGTGGAATATGAGACTTTGTAAGGAAAAAAAGAGAAAAAAAAAAATCATCATTTTCCGCTAACTTGTGGCAAAAAATAAAAAATTCTAGGAACTCGCCATGCCCCTCACGGAATACCTTGGGGTGTCTTCTTTCCAAAATGGGGTCACTTGTGGCGTAGTTATACTGCCCTGGCAATTTAGGGGCCCAAATGTGTGAGAAGTACCTTGCAATCAAAATGTGTAAAAAATGGCCTGCAAAATCTGAAAGGTGCACTTTGGAATATGTGCCCCTTTGCCCACCTTGGCAGCAAAAAAGTGTGACACATCTGGTATCGCCGTACTCAGGAGAAGTTGGGGAATGTGTTTTGGGGTGTCATTTTACATATACCCATGCTGGGTGAGAGAAATATCTTGGCAAAAGACAACTTTTCCCATTTTTTTATACAAAGTTGTCATTTGACCAAGATATTTTTCTCACCCAGCATGGGTATATGTAAAATGACACCCCAAAACACATTCCCCAACTTCTCCTGAGTACGGCGATACCAGATGTGTCACACTTTTTTGCTGCCAAGGTGGGCAAAGGGGCACATATTCCAAAGTGCACCTTTTGGATTTCACCGGTCATTTTTTACACATTTTGATTGCAAAGTTCTTCTCACACATTTGGGCCCCTAAATTGCCAGGGCAGTATAACTACCCCACAAGTGACCCCATTTTGGAAAGAAGACACCCCAAGGTATTCCGTGAGGGGCATGGCAAGTTTTTAGAATTTTTTATTTTTTGTCGCAAGTTAGTGGAATATGAGACTTTGTAAGAAAAAATAAAAATAAAAAAATCATCATTTTCCGCTAACTTGTGACAAAAATTAAAAAGTTCTATGAACTCACTATGCCCATCAGCGAATACCTTAGGGTGTCTACTTTCCGAAATGGGGTCATTTGTGGGGGTTTTCTACTGTTTGGGCATTGTAGAACCTCAGGAATCATGACAGGTGCTCAGAAAGTCAGAGCGGTTTCAAAAAGCGGAAATTCACATTTTTGTACCATAGTTTGTAAATGCTATAACTTTTACCCAAACCATTTTTTTTTTTGCCCAAACATTTTTTTTTATCAAAGACATGTAGAACAATAAATTTGGCGAAAAATGTATATATGGATGTCGTTTTTTTTGCAAAATTTTACAGCTGAAAGTGAAAAATGTCATTTTTTTGCAAAAAAATCGTTACGATTTGATTAATAACAAAAAAAGTAAAAATGTCAGCAGCAATAAAATACCACCAAATGAAAGCTCTATTAGTGAGAAGAAAAGGAGGTAAAATTCATTTGGGTGGTAAGTTGCATGACCGAGCGATAAACGGTGAAAGGAGTGTAGTGCCGAAGTGTAAAAAGTGCTCTGGTCATGAAGGGGGTTTCACCTAGCGGGGCTGAAGTGGTTAAAGTTTATAATTATTACAGATGAGACCTTGAATGCCATCAAGGAGGAGCTCAGAAGTCTGAGATTGCCAGCGGTACAGAACCAATATGCTCTCAACATGCTTATTAGAGACTCTTGCCTTACTTTCATCCAAGCAAATGATGAGCAAAATGGGACTCGAAAATCCCCGCTCATGTGCACAGCCCCATAGAAATGAATGAGTCTGGATTCAGTACGGGTGCAATGCGTTCACCTCACGCATTGCACCTGCGCGGAAATCTTGCCTATGTGAACTCAGCCTTATTGTGTCTTGTAGGCCTATAATTGTTTTCATGTTGTAAAAGTCTGTTCTTGAAAGCCACCATGCTCGCCTACGCACCCGTTGCTACAGAGGAAGTCAAGGATCCGTGCGTGTGCGTGCGCGCGCGCACGTGTGTGTGTGTAGAATAAATGTCAGTATCTGTATTGGGAAAACCAACAACAGGGGAAAATAAAAAATATATAGTATAATGCCACCTGATTATACCAGACAATAGATTCCCAAATCTTGTGTGTGTACACATTCCTAAAGGTGGGACGGCTACAGATTAGAAAGGATGAATCAAGCATTGGTAATGAATCGCAGATGTTGGCCAAGAAGAACATGACGCAAGCACGCATTGTCCATGCATGGAGATGTCCAATGGGGTTGTAGAGAGTTTAACCCATCCAATAAGGATAAGACAAAGCATGTAAAGTTTAGGATGGTTAGGCTACTTTCAGACTGGCGTTTTGGTTTCCGCTTGCGAGATCCGTTTCAGGGCTCTCACAAGCAGAGCAAAACAGATCAGTTTTGCCCTAATACATTCTGAATGAATAAGGATCTGTTCAGAATGCATCAGTTTGCCTTCGTTCTGCTATGGAGGCGGACACCAAAACGCTGCTGGCAGCACAAAGTAAGTCAATGGGGACGGATCAGTTTTCACTGACCATGCAAAATGGATCTGCCCCCCATTGACTTTTAAAGGTGTTCAAGACGGATCAGTTTTGTCAATGTTAAAGATAATACAAATGGATCCATTCTGAACGGATGAGATCGTTTTTTCGTCACATATTGTACTTCATGACACTGGTAAAATGAAGTAAAAAAAATAAAATAAACATTTTTACTTATAAAAAAAAAAAATCCAGAAAATTGCAAATTTCCAAGTTTTAATTTCTCTACTTCAAAAATACATAGTAATATCTCCAAAAATAGTTATTACTTTACATTCCCCATATGTCTCCTTCATGTTTGGATCATTTTGGGAATGATATTTAATTTTTTGGGGATGTTACAAGGCTTAGAAGCAAATCTTGAAATTTTTTAGAAAACAAAATATATATTTTTAGGGACCACTTCAGGTCTGAAGTCACTTTGCGAGGCTTACATAATAGAAACCACCCAAAAATTACCATTCTATAAACTTCCCCCCTCAAGGTATTCAAAACTGATTTTACAAGCTTTGTTAACCCTTTAGGTGTTCCACAAGAATTAATGGAAAATAGATACAATTTCAAAATTTCACTTTTTTGGCAGATTTTCCATTTTAATCTATTTTTCCCAGTAACAAAGCAAGGGTTAACAGCCAAAGAAAACTCAATATTTATGGCCCCGATTCTGTAGTTTGCAGAAACACCCCATATGTGGTCGTAAACCGCTGTACGGGCACACGGCAGGGCGCAGAAGGAAAGGAATGCCATACGTTTTTGGAAGGCAGATTTTTCTGGACTTTTCTTTTTACACCATGTCCCATTTAAAGCCCCCCTAGAGTAGAAACTCCAAAAAAGTGACCCCATTTTAGAAACAACGGGATAGGGTTGCAGTATTGTTGGTACTAGTTTAGGGTACATATTTTTGGTTGCTCTATATTACACTTGTGAGGCAAGGTAACAAGAAATAGCTGTTTTGGCACAGTTTTTATTTTTTTATTTACAACATTCACCTGACAGGTTAGATAATGTGATATTTTTACAGACCAGGTTGCCACGGATGCGGCAATACCAAATATGTATACTTTAAGTTTTACACAAGGATTTCATTTTTGAAGCAAAAAATAAGAAAATCATGTTTTAGTGTTTCCATAGTGTGAGAGATAATTTTTGGAGTGCATGACTTTGATCGCTTGCTATTACACTTTGATGTAAGGTGACAAAAAAAGGGCTTTTTTTTTTTTACACAGTATTTTTTTAAATGGTATTCAACTGAGGGGTTAGGTCATTGATATTTTTATAGAGCAAGTTATTACGGACACTGCGATACCCAATATGTATACTTTATTTATGTAAGTTTCACACAATGATTTAATTTTTAAAGCAAACAAAAATAGTCATTTTAGTGTTTCCATAGTCTGAGAGACATAATTTTTTCAGTTTTGGGCGATTACCTTGGGTAGGGTCTCCTTTTTTGCGGGATCAGATGACTGTTTTATTGGCACTATTTTGGGGTGCATATGACTTTTTGATCGCTTGCTATTACACTTTGTGACAAAATGATTTAGCATTTCTAAATGCTAAATGGTCATTTTTGGGTGGTTTCTATTATGTAAGCCTCGCAAAGTGACTTCAGACCTGAAGTGGTCCCTAAAAATGTATTTATTTATTTATTTTTTTACAGTGTTCACCTGAGGGATTAGGTCATGTGATATTTTTAAAGAGCCAGTCGATACAGACGCGGCGATACCCAATATTTTCCTTATTTACCAACATTTTTTTTTTTAAACTTTATTTGGGGAAAAGTTGAATTAGTCTTACCGGTAATTCCTTTTTCGTGAATCCTCCATGACGGCACCTTACTTGGAGATTATCCTCCTCCAGCCAGGCAGGGACAGGAAGGTTCAAAAGGGCCCGCCTCCTCACTTATCTTCAGTGTCTTCTGGACTTGACAGGCCCTAAACTTACACACTCATTCGTGACCTTCACCAGTTAGTTACTTATCTATTCTCTGTTATACATATTAAACCTCATACATATAACTGTGGACTAATTATTTAATTTTATAACTAGTCTTTTTTTTTTTGGGGGGGGGGGGGGGGAATATAAGCGGTGCCGTCATGGAGGATTCGCGAAAAAGGAATTACCGGTAAGACTAATTCAACTTTTCCCCTCCCCTCCATGACGGCACCTTTCTTGGAGAACTAACAGATTAGTCAATTAGGGAGGGACAACTGCTTGTAAATCTTTCCTACCGTAGGATAGGTCTCTTTTAGAATCAATATCTATCCTATAGTGTTTTACAAAGGTATGGGGATTCGACCAGGTTGCTGCCCTACAGATCTGATCCAAGGAAGCGGATGCTTCCTCTGCCCATGAAGTCGATATTGCCCTTGTTGAATGAGCCTTGATATTTACCGGGGGTCGTTCTCCTATTGCTATGTAGGCTTCTGAGATGGCCGATTTTAACCAGTGTGTAATAGAAGGTTTGGACGCTTTTAACCCTTTCCTACCCCCTAAGAATTGGACAAATAAGGTTTAGATTTTCTCCAGTCTTTAGTTTCTGATATATACTTCAGAACACACCTTCTGACATCCAAGGTGTGAAAATACTCTTCTTTTTTAGATCTGGGATTTTCACAGAACGAAGGGAGAACCACCTCCTCCATTCTATGGAACTCCGAGACTACCTTAGGTAGGAAGGAATTGTCGAACTTTAGAATTCATCTGTCGTCCCTGATCGTCATGAAGGGTTTTTTAACCGAGAAGGCCTGTATCTCATTAACCCTACATGCAGAAGTAATGGCCACTAGAAATACTGTTTTAAGGGTCAGATATCTGATATTTGCTGACTCTAAGGGCTCAAAGGGGGGTTTAGTGAGACCGGAGAGGACAGAGTTTAAATCCCACGGAGCGACCAGAGGTCTACTCCGGGGTCCGAGTCTGACGGTTCCCTTCATGAAGCGAATGATCCACGGATTAAGAGCTATTTTTTCATCTAAATAGGCACTTAATGCTGAAATTTGAACTCTTAGGCCCCTTTCACACGGGCGAGTTTTCCGTGCGGGTGCGATGCGTGCGGTGAACGCACTGCACCCGCACTGAATCCTGACCCATTCATTTCTATGGGGCTGTGCACACGAGCGGTGATTTTCACGCATCACTTGTGCGTTGCATGAAAATCGCAGCATGCTCCTCTTTGTGCGTTTTTCACGTAACGCAGGCCCTATAGAAATGAATGGGGTTGCGTGAAAATCGCATGCATCCGCAAGCAAGTGCGGATGCGGTGCGATTTTCACGCATGGGTTCTAGGTGACAGTCTATTCACTGTATTATTTTCCCTTATAACATGGTTATAAGGGAAAATAATAGCATTCTGAATACAGAATGCTTAGTATAATAGTGCTGGAAGGGTTAAAAATAATAAAAAAGTTAACTCACCTTCTCCTCTTGTTAGTGTAGATGCCGGTCTGTTCTTTATCTGTGGACTAAAGGACCTTTGATGACGTCAGATCACATGCTCCATCACCACGGTGATGGACCATGTGATTGGAGCATGTGATCTGACGTCACCACAGGTCATTCAGTCCATAGCTAAAGAACAGACCGGGATCTACGCTAACAAGAGGAGAAGGTGAGTTAACTTTTTTATTATTTTTAACCCTTCCAGCACTATTATACTATGCATTCTGTATTCAGAATGCTATTATTTTCCCTTATAACCATGTTATAAGGGAAAAAAAATACAATCTTCAGAACATCAATCCCAAGCCCGAACTTCTGTGAAGAAGTTCGGGTTTGGGTACCAAACATGCGCGATTTTTCTCACGCGAGTGCAAAACGCATGACAGTGTTTTGCACTCGCGCGGAAAAATCGTGCATTTTCCCGCAACGCACCCGCCTCTTATCCGGGCAAAAAACATGACGCCCGTGTGAAAGAGGCCCAAGAGTGCTAGGTTTTAACCCTTTATTAAAACCTTCTTGAAGAAAATCTAGAATAGACAGAATACTCCCCCCAGAGTTAGAAGTATTTTCTGAACACCAGGAAACCTATCTATTCCAGATTTTGCGGTAAATTTTATTAGTGACTTCTTTTTTGCTGGCTAACATGGTATTAATTACTCTGTCCGATAAACCCTTAGATTTTAAGACTGCCCTTTCAAGATCCAAGCAGAGAGGTGCAGACTTTGCGTCTTTGGGTGGAAGACTGGCACTTGACAGAGGAGGTCTTCCGATCAGGGTAGAATCCATGGATCTTCCCTGGACATCTTTGCCAGGAGAGGAAACCAGGATCTCCTCGGCCAGTTGGGAACAATTAGGATTACCTCTGCCCTTTCCTTTTATTTTCCTGAGAACCCTTGGAATCAGAGGCAGAGGTGGGAAACCGTATGCCAGTTGGAAATTCCAAGGAAGAGCTAGCGCATCTGTTCCTG
Organism: Bufo gargarizans; assembly: GCF_014858855.1. Classification (NCBI taxonomy): domain Eukaryota; kingdom Metazoa; phylum Chordata; class Amphibia; order Anura; family Bufonidae; genus Bufo; species Bufo gargarizans. The sequence goes on from NC_058080.1 coordinate 452,352,321, forward strand.
CACTTCTCGGATCCCATGGATCCAGGGAAAACTAAGTTGGTAATTTTGCATTTATTTGGTTTGCAAAAAGGTCTATTTGGGGAAGACCCCACCTTTGTGTTAAGGCCTGGAAAATTTCCTTTTAAACTCCACTCCCCTGGATCTAATTTCCTGCGGCTGAGGAGATCCGCTTGGATGTTTTGCGTCCCTTTTAGAAAGGCCGCTGATGGGGAGAGGAGATTCTCCTCTGCCCACAAGAAAATCTTGTTGGCTAGGGCTTCCAGTTGTTTGCTTTTTGTTCCTCCCTGGTGGTTTATATATGCTACCACCGTCTTGTTGTCGGATCTTATCTGTACATTGGACCTTTTTAACTCTTCTGAGAAGTGACTCAGCCTTCCACACCCCCAGAAGTTCCCGGTGATTTGACGAGTACCTCTTCTGGGATTGTGACCACTCCCCTTGGGCTGACACTGTTTGGAGATGTGCCCCCCAGCCCCATAGGCTGGCATCTGTGGTGAGGATCACCTGATCTCTCACTATCCATGGAACTCCCCTCTGCAAGTTTAAATTTAATTCCCACCATTTTAGTGAGGACCGAATGTGATCCGGAATTATTATAAGACTGTCCAGGGAATCTTGTTTCCGGTTCCATATTTTTAACATAAGCGTCTGAAGAGGACGGGAATGTATTTGCGCCCACTTCACTGCCGGGATACAAGCTGTAAAGGATCCTATCAGGGCCATCGTTTGTCTTATGGTGTGGGATCTTTGTTGCCTGAACTGTTTTACTTGGGATTGGATTTTCGTGATCTTTTCTGCTGGTAAAAAGCATTTTTGGCTCACCGAGTCTATAAGAATTCCCAGAAAAACAATTTTTTGCGTGGGAACTAAGTGGGACTTCTCCCGATTTAAAATCCAACCCAGTTCCTCCAGTCTGTATCGTTTTGGATAGATTGGTCTCTAGGTCTTTCTGGGAGTCCCCCACTATCAAGAGGTCGTCCAGGTATGGAACCATCATTATCTTTTCCCTCCTCAGAGGGGTAATTGCCTCTAGCATAATTTTTGTAAAAAGCCTGGGGGCAGTCATTATCCCAAAGGGTAGAGCTTGAAACTGGAAATGTTTTAGATGCCCTTGGACCCATACCACTATTCTCAAGAACGGTTGAGACCCTGGGTGAATGGGTACGTGAAAAATACGCATCTTTTAAATCTATGGATGCTAGAAACGCCCCTTCTTGTAGAACTTTGACCGTGGTTCTTATAGATTCCATCCTGAACTTTCGTACTTTATGGACCTGTTCAGGGCTTTCATATTTATAATGAGACGCATTTTCCCGTTTTTTTTTTATTTATTTTTTTTTTTTTACCAAGAACACCCTTGAATAACAGCCCAGACGGACTTGATCCGTAGGTACCGGAACTAAGACGTTCATCTGAACTAGCAGTTTGATTTCTTGCTCCATGCAAAGCTGGAGATGTTCCGAGCTCTGAACTGGAGTCTGAATAAATAGAGAGGGGGGGGGACTCTTGACAAAAAGGAATACTGTACCCCTTGTGGAGGGTATTTAGTAACCAGTGGCTGCATGAGTATTTTTTCCCAGCAATCCACAAATTTTCCCAGTCTTTCTCTCCCCCCCCCCCCCCCCATGGGGTATTGGATTTCAATAGTATATCTAGTTGTTCCAACCAATTTTTTTTTAGGGATCTAGCAACTGACGTGGCCGCGATATTGGGTTTAAACAAAGCCGCGACCGCATCCCAGGTTCTTTTAAGGTTAGCATCCACTTTTTTGTCCATAGGATCAAGCGATGATCCTGTATCTTCGAATGGTAAATAAGAACCTTTAGCTAGTTTGGAGAGTGAAACATCGATTTTAGGACAACTCAAGAACGGGGACAATTCTTACTCGTCGAAAGGAAGCCTTTTCCTAATTGTTCGGGGTAGGAAAACCTTCCTGTCAGGATTTTTCCACTCCCTCAAGATAAGAGACTGCAGATTTTTGTGTACCGGAAATACCCTTTCCTTCTTGGGTTCTAATACTGAAAACATTCTATCCTGGGCGGACCTATGAACTTTTTCTTCCTTAATTTCCATGGTATGCCTGACCGCTTTTAACAGATCCTTTATATCGTCAGATGAAAATAGATAATTTTTAAAATCTCCATCAGAGTCGGAATTATTACTATCCTCGTCGCTATCTGAAGAGAGAGGTTTTTCCTGGGCCCCTGTTTGGACGTTGATGGAACGTTAGCGGCTGCAGAAAAATCTGAGAAAGCAGTTTTTATTTCCTGCTTAATCAGGCACTGCAATTCCTGTTTCAGGGACGGGGCTTCTACCCTAACAATGCTATCAATGCATTTTCCACAAAGTTTTTTAGCATAATTATCGGGGAGTTTGGCCGAACATATGCAACATCTAGGAATTTTTGATTTCGGCGATATTTTAGGCCTTACAGAACTATCTGTCACTCTACCATACAAAAAAAAAAAGAGGGGAGATGGAAAAGACTTAGTAACAGTGCAAGCAGCATTCCATACTCACAACCTGGATGTCACTCACAGCTACAGGTTGGTCCATAGCTTCCTCCTGATCCATCTGTGCGGATGTCTGAGGCTGCAGGGAGCTTGCAAACTCTCTGGTCAGAGGCAGACATCCGACTTGACCAGGGCGCCAGTTTTTAAAACCTACGTATGGCCGGAAGTCTCCCCAGGACCTCCGACATCATCTCTCTGGCTACCATAATTAGGCCCCCAGATGACATCACCCGCCGGAGCCGAGAATCTCGGGCAGCCGAGAAACCGGAAGTACTCCTCGAGTGTCCGGTTGCCGTGGCCTGCCACTACGCGCTGGCGCGCGAGTGAGTGAGTTTTGAAATAAGGAGAGGACCGCGGCAGGCATCCAAAGGAACGGACTTACTTGCCCAAGGCAATGCACCCTCCATCCGATAGCTCCTGACCGGAGCACGAACGTAGACCTATCTTCCGCCTGGCAGGGACAGGAAGACACTGAAGATAAGTGAGGAGGCGGGCCCTTTTGAACCTTCCTGTCCCTGCCTGGCTGGAGGAGGATAATCTCCAAGTAAGGTGCCGTCATGGAGGGGAGGGGAAAATTAAGTTTGTTTATTTTTACTTGAAATGTAATTGTTTTGGGGGAAAAAAAAAATTTCAACTTTTTTCACTTTCTTTTTTGTCCCACTTTGGGACTTCAACTTTTGGGGGTCTAATCCCTTCCATGCCATCGGGTCCCCCCTACAGCCGCATGGGGACCCGATGGCACCGCCGCCCGCCGGATAAGGTAAAACCGCAGGTCTGAATTGACCTGCGGTTTGCGGCGTTGTGACAGGATGCCCACTGAATGATTTCAGCGGACATCCTGTTCCGATTAACCCCCGCCGCGCAGCAATGAAATTTTAAAGTTAGGACGTACCAGTATGCCCTGGGTCCTTAAGGACTCGGCAAACATGGCGTACCGGTACTTCCTATGTCCTTAAGGGGTTAAATACCTGGGACCGCCATTACCAATACCATGCCCTTCAGCCTCAGTAAACCTCCTGCAGTTTTCCAGGAATGTGTCAATTATAGTTTACGTAATCGCCAACATTTATAATATATGTATGTGTTAGATTTGTGTTTATTTGGGATGTCATCTTAATATTCTCACCAGATCTGATCCTCCACCGAAGACCTGTTCACACTGTTCCTCAGTGCTTGAGAAAAACAGGCTTTATGCTAAATTTGAAAGGTCTGGAAAAAAAACCACAACCTTGGTATCAAGATGGACCCACAGAAATTGTCTACTGTATTGCATTATCCCTATCCTCCTGGCTTGTGAACCTTTCAGAGATTCCAGGGTCTTGCCAGCTACTACAGTTTATCCCTCACTTCTCTTCCCCGACTACCTCTCTGCTGTTATTCAGAAGAGGGTGAATGCTAAGAACTGGACTCCAGAGGACAAGTCAGCTTTCCTGTCTCTTAAACAAGCCTTCACCTCAGCCTCTATTTTTCAATGCCTGGATGTCACCAAACAATTCTTCCCTGAGGTGGAAGAATCCTCCATGAAGGTCAGAGCTGTACTCAGAGAAGATGGTAAGCAGTTGTACATCCTCAAAGACCTCCTCCTCTGCTGAACAAAAATTTATTCCATCGGGTACCAGGGTTCCTGGCTGTCAAATTGCCCCTTGAAGAATGACATATGTTATAGGGTGCCAGTTATTTACACCAATCACAAGAATCTGACATCTCCGGTCTGCTCAATGACAACCTTCATCAAGCCCTTTGGTCTGTTTTTTGGGCAGCTTTAATTTTATATTTTCATTCTGCAGATAATGCCAAGGTGGATGCCCTGTTCCTCTAACCCTGGTGATTTAGTGGAGGAGCCTCAGCACATCATTGATCCTGCCTGTATTGGTTTTGTTGCACTTAGGCATAGGAACAAATGACTTACCAAGTGGAATATCTTGCAACTGGACATGAGGAAATTGGTCCTGTCCTGGGGTCTTCACTCCAAAAGTCACAGATCATCCTGGTCTTCATTAAACATCTGAACTCCTAGCTTGATATTATTGGTGGCCCACTATGTCCAAGGGCATATGGGATTTTGTTACTGGCTGTACTTGTTCCCATAAGATCCTGAAGGAGGAACCAGAAGAATTCCTTCTCCCATTGCCCAAAGTCCTATGGCAGCATATTGCCATGGGTTTAATCACACACTTGCCCTTTTTCTCTGGCTGCATGATAATCTGGTAATCTGATCATGAAGATCTTAAAAGCTTGCATGCTGTGGTAGAAAATGTGGCTTTGAAGTACAGTTCTATCATTTCCTATTCAAGATTCTCATATAAAATCAAACTACTAATTTGGCTTTATTATATATTTTTTTGGAAGTAAGCCATATCGGTAGGCTATACCTAAGCCAATGCTCATAGCTTGAAAAGGTGTTCTCCAGGAATACAGATTCTCATACTTTGACACATCCCAGGCATTGTGGTGGGGGGAGCAGATAAGTGCATGTCCTGGTCCCTGGCTTTTTTTCCCCTGGAACTTTATGGGCATGGTCGCTGCAGCCAGTGAATTGCTTCAACGGTAACATGGCCAGAAGTAGCACTTTGCCACTTAATCCAGTCATTGGCCACAGTGGAGCATGTGACTATGCAGCATCAAGACCCGCTGGGGACCAGAACAATGACACAGCGGAGACAGAATGGGGGCAGGCAAGTATGAATCTTTTTACAAAGTACCATCCCGAACCCATTTAAAGTTTCCTTTGGGTTCCATTAACAGGTTAGACCTAAAGAACAGTAATAAAACTAGACTTCTTATAAAAAAAACCTATTAAAACTCACACTCAAGCATGCTGGTTGGCATTGCCATGCATGAAAAAATAATTTCAGTTTCAGCACTTTGTGGAATGAATAGCATTAATGACTGGGAACTGGAGCATATTCATGTGGCTTACTGATAAATTTGCTACATTTGTCCTGCCAAGAAGAAATCCATTTCACTTTGCCTTGATTTTGCATGAAAGAGGACAGAGATCAGAAAGCTGCAATGAATTGGAGACTTAAGTAATTAGATACCATTACTAATGACGGAATCTCTTGCTATATGCAGTACAGATTTAATTGTGTACTTGCCAACAACTGTCAGTGTAATACAAACACATTTATAGTAAATCATTTTTTTTTTTTTTATTATTCTCAAAGGAATCTCCAGTGGTTCTGAAAGGGAATTCACCCCCTGTATCGCTAAAAAAGGTAAGTCCATACACATTTACAGCTGCATTCAAACATACAAAATTGTTTAAGGTTAAGAAGTTATTTGGCAATTTCATATGAATAACCCGTTTTGTTTTTAGTCTATTGCCATTGCCCCAACCAGTCGAAACAAAAAAAAAAAAAAAAAAAAAAAGTGTAAAAGTGTACAGAAACATATTTACAATCAAAAAGACTTCAAAGTGCTTCAGAATAGTGACTGTCTCCAAGGATATGTACAACTGCCTATACAAGTATGTACAGGTAAATTCACTATATATAGCACAAAATTTCATTGCTGGGATATGGCTTTCATGGAAAGTGTTTGTATACAGTACTTAGCCTATGTGGGAGTGAAGGATTACAAATATTGAAAATAAATAAAGGCATGGGGGCTATGGACAAAATGGTAACCTTTTCAAAAGCTGAACAAGCTTATTAAGAAATATATACAAAAAGGTTCCCACTGCAAGTTCCAATCATAACAGCTGTGTCACACATACAAAATATTCACACTCCCATAGTAAAGGGGCAGGATGCGTTCAGCGTCTGGACTGGTCACCATCTGGAACCAAATTATCCTGTTAATGCAGTGTAGACTGGAGGAGGATGATGATGAATGCCAACTATGTATAGCCAGGCTCATGACATGTCGTCTTCTGTATTTACAACAGATATCTAGAGGAGAGAAAAAAAAAAAATGTATATATTAAATCTACAAGTGACATCTGAATATGTAAAAACATGCACTTTAACCCCTTAAGGTCAAGGCTAGAGATGAGCAAATTTTATATTTTGAAATTCGTTTCCACTTCGTTTGTTGGTAAAAGGCGAATTGCGTTATGGATTCTGTTACCACGGACCATAACGCAATTGGATGACAGAATGCATAATGGAATGCCTTTAGAGGCATTCCGTGATAATAGAAGTCTATCGGCTGCAAAACTGATCCATTCCATTTCAGTTATGCAGTGGAGTCCTCTCCTGCATAACGGAAACGGGAAGGACCCGTTTTGCAGCCCATAGATTTCTATTATCACGGAATGCCTCTAAAGGCATTCCATTATGCATTCTGTCATCCAATTGCGTTATGGTCCGTGGTAACAGAATCCATAACACAAGGAACCTTAACTAATGAAGTGCGAATGAATTTCATAAACAGAAAATCGCTCATCTCTAGCCAAGGCTTATTTTCATTTTTGGATTTTTTGTTATTAAAAAAGTAGAAAAATCCTAACTTATTTTCTGTTCACAAAGCTATATGAGGGCTTTTTTTTTTGCCACCCTGTAATTTACCATATCTCGTATTGTAAATCAGGAAAATATGGTTTGTGGGGCCAAAAAATAAAAAAAAATTCTGCCAAGATTTTTGGGGTAGATAGTGTTCACCATGTGCTAAAAATGACCTGACATCCTTAGGCCTCTTTTACACGACCGTATGGCCATTTCAGTGTTTTGCGGTCCTTTTTTCACGGATCCGTTCTGTTTTTTGTTTCCGTTTAGTTTTTCCGTATGGCATATACAGTATACAGTAATTACATAGAAAAAATTGGGCTGGGCATAACATTTTCAATACATGGTTCCGCAAAAACAGAACGGATACGGAAGACATACAGAAATACATCCGTATGTTCCTTTTTTTGCGGACCCATAGACTTTAATGGAGCCACGGAACGCGATTTGCGGGCAATAATAGGACATGTTCTATCTTTCAACGGAACAGAAAGCATATGGAGTAAAAAAAGGAAAAAAAATGGTAGTGTGAAAGAGGCCTTATACTGCTGCTCAATATGAATGCAGCGATACCAAACTTCTATAGGTTTTTTTACCTTTAAAAAATAAAAACCTTTGGAGCATCATTCTCAGTTTTCCACTCTTCCCTTTATTACACAGTAAATCAGTAGTCCAATCTAAAATTATAACTTAACCCATCTGTATTTTTTGGGTGTGGGAGATGACCTGAGCACCAGGGTTGCCAACCGTCCAGAATTTTCTGGACAGCCCGTAAAAATATGCAACCGTTTTTTCGGTGTCCATGAGGAAAAATAGAGTTTTCTTTAGGCTGATTGTACATACGGTACTTTACTAGAATATTTTGTGGCAATTTTTCAACGCTCAGTAAATGCTGGTAATGAGGCAATATCAGTATATTGAGCTAGAGACATGTATAACCTATAATCTTTATAAATTCATTATGGTTTTCCAATATGTCCGTAAAAATAAATAAAAGGTTTGGCTGTCTGCTGAGCACCCAGAGAAAACCTATGCAAAAGGGAGAACATTTTCAGTACACCAGTCAGAGCCCCAGGTTAACACCAGGGGACAGTTACAAGCTAATAGGTAAGGGACCTTTCTAACAAACTAGGGCTGCTTAAACGAGAACTCATGAAGGGAGCCCCGAGTGTGTAAAGCACTTACTGCTGGATAGGTGTGTCCTATGTTGCCACTGTGCCTTCCGATATCTATTGTTAGGTCCTCTTCAGTGGTTTTTAAGTACACAGGGTTATCAAAATTCATGCTTTTCATGTTCTTCCGCTGCCAGTTACGCCACATAAGGTAAGCTCCTGTTGCTGCCATAACGAGTAACACTAGAAAACAAGTTATAGAAGAGTTAACAAACAGATAATTATAATCTATATTCAATCACATCCTCAAAATTCCAAGCCTTAGCCCCAGTGAAGCAACAAGGTGAAAGATCTCAGCCATATCAAACAGGCTTCATGGTCCAAATTTTCGGCTGCTTACATCACATTCCAAATTGTGCAAACGTTAGAGTATAAATCAAATTGAACAAAGCACCAAACAGGATTTTTTTTTCATGAACTAAACTCAAAAATGCACTGTTCCAATGTATGCACAACAGAGTTTCAAAACATTTTAGAGTTATGAAGAAATGAAAATGGTCATTTGTTGAATCGGCAGCATTAAGAGGTCACATTTACTGAAATCAAAAGCCATTTCAAATCAAAAACCTCTTAAGAGGCCATCCAGTGTGGCCCAGCACTTATCAGTAAAGAAGACTGTTTGAAAGTTGGTCTTCATACATGTCTGGGCCCACTGCAAGTTTCTGCTTGTGAGCACTGGATAGGGATGGCCAAATAGTAGGTGTATGCACAACTGCAAGGTTTGTAGGACTCCTGAGGCACCAGCTGCTTCAAATACCTGTTGGCTGCCTTGTAATGGCATTTTAACAGCTGCTCTCAATCCAATTTGTCTGGCAGGTACCTTCCTCATGATTATCTGCACAAACCTGTCGGTGCTCAAAATCTGCCACAAATCTCTTCACAGTACAATGATCAGGCTTAACCCCTTGTCTACCAGCGCCGTACATGCGGCTACTTACCATGACTGGCAATAATGCCGATCACAGTAATTGAAGGCTTTAGATGCCATGATCAAGCAAGATCATGGCATCTAAATGCGGAAAAAACAGGCTTCCTACCGATGCCCTGTGTGGCCAATTCGGGCATCGGCAGTTGTGCTGAACACTTTCAGCCTCTGAGGCTGAAAGTGTTCATGCTACAATTCTTATTTTGGCCACCAGATGGCAGGCCATGATAAGAGATGAGCAAATTAGGGTTTTAATGTCCATTTAAAAATCCCGAATAGAACAAAAATCTAAAAAAGGTAAAACATTTAGGCAGATATCGGAGCTTCAAATGTATCACAAAAAGTAAATATATACAAAATTAAAACTATAAAGTTTAACCCCTTAAAGACCCAGTGTCCGAGACTTAAAGGGGTATCCTCAACATGCCGTTTAATACTTACCTGCTCCCGGGGCGCTGTCCACGTCCTGTTTTGGCACTCGGCAGGGGGCGGGCTCCATCTTGATTGAGGTCTTCTCCCGGCCGGGCACGCCAAGTCCGCGCATGCGCCCTGGTGACTTCTTCCTGGCAAGTATACTATACTGGCCAGGAAGAAATCATAGCGCATGCGTGGACTCAGCATGCACGTTCAGGAGAAGAAAAGTAGTCTGCGCACACGCGGCCACCGCGATTCCTGAGAAGAGCGGTGGCTGTAACCAGGGGAGACAGAAGACAACAGTCAGGTAAGTATAGGTTTATTTTTTTCTAAGAGGTGGGGATTTGTTAATGAAATATATTTAGAAAAATGATCACAGATGTGGGCCCAATCTCGGATGCTCAGTGGGTAGAGGTATTGGAGTTAACTCCAACACTATCTATGAGTGAGGCGGCTAGATTGTCCCAGATTTTTCTTTTGCATAGAGTATACAGGTCGCCACTGTTTTTGCAGATGATAGGGTGTCGCCCTGACTCGTTATGTCCGAAATGCAGGACGGAAGACGCTGGGCTGTTCCACATGATCTGGCAATGCAACACCCTGCATAGGTACTGGTCTAAGATAATAAAACTGATTAAACAAAATATACTGCGCTACATATACACTAGATGCAAGAATGTGCATACTCTGATTATTTGACTCCGAGTCTTTGCAACCGCCCATTAAGATGGGCATCAACAGAATCCTGTATCAAGCTCGGAAAACCATCGCTGCTAAATAGATTCAGTCGTCTCCTCCTAGTTTTGCAGAATTTGTGGCTAGGATGAATGTGGTTATACGGCTAGAAAGGGGAACGTATTTGAAGAGAAACTGTTTGTCAAAATTCGACTCCGTATGGGGACCATGGATAGACAAATCAGGGGTGTGCAGTCAATGGCTGTCCTTGCACTGTAGTAGCTGGATTGTTCTAGGTCGTTCTTAAAGCAGGGGTGGAGCTTATGTGCTTGCAACTATTAATGTATGTCTGTCGGCCAAAGAAAGGTGTACAGGGAGTGTGCTGATATCTCCTTTTTCTTGAATACAGGGGCCAAGATTATCGACCGTACATGTCACTCATTGGAAAATGTGTGGGGGGGGGGGGGGGGGAGTTCAATGTTGTTTCTCTTACTTTTGCTATTGAACCAGTCGTCATTTTGGCTAGTCTGTCTATGGGCTTGGTATTGCAGGTCTGCCGACGTCTCCGTTGTCTCCACTATTGAATTCATTACTGTGATTTGTGTATTTGCACATACAGGTCCTTCTCAAAAAATTAGCATATTGTGATAAAGTTCATTATTTTCTGTAATGTACTGATAAACATTAGGCTTTCATATATTTTAGATTCATTACACACCAACTGAAGTAGTTCAAGCCTTTTATTGTTTTAATATTGATGATTTTGGCATACAGCTCATGAAAACCCAAAATTCCTATCTCAAAAAATTAGCATATCATGAAAAGGTTCTCTAAACGAGCGATTAACCTAATCATCTGAATCAACTAATTAACTCTAAACACCTGCAAAAGATTCCTGAGGCTTTTAAAAACTCCCAGCCTGGTTCATTACTCAAAACCGCAATCATGGGTAAGACTGCCGACCTGACTGCTGTCCAGAAGGCCATCATTGACACCCTCAAGCAAGAGGGTAAGACAAAGAAATTTCTGAACGAATAGGCTGTTCCCAGAGTGCTGTATCAAGGCACCTCAGTGGGAAGTCTGTGGGAAGTAAAAAGTATGGCAGAAAACGCTGCACAACGAGAAGAGGTGACCGGACCCTGAGGAAGATTGTGGAGAAGGACCGATTCCAGACCTTGGGAGACCTGCGGAAGCAGTGGACTGAGTCTGGAGTAGAAACATCCACAGGCGTGTGCAGGAAATGGGCTACAGGTGCCGCATACCCCAGGTCAAGCCACTTTTGTACCAGAAACAGCGGCAGAAGCGCCTGACCTGGGCTACAGAGAAGCAGCACTGGACTGTTGCTCAGTGGTCCAAAGTACTTTTTTCGGATGAAAGCAAATTTTGCATGTCATTCGGAAATCAAGGTGCCAGAGTCTGGAGGAAGACTGGGGAGAGGGAAATGCCAAAATGTCTGAAGTCCAGTGTCAAGTACCCACAGACGATGGTCTGGGGTGCCATGTCAGCTGCTGGTGTTGATCCACTGTGTTTTATCAAGGGCAGGGTCAATGCAGCTAGCTATCAGGATATTTTGGAGCACTTCATGCTTCCATCTGCTGAAAAGCTTTATGGAGATGAAGATTTCATTTTTCAGCACAACCTGGCACCTGCTCACAGTGCCAAAACCACTGGTAAATGGTTTACTGACCATGGTATCACTGTGCTCTATTGGCCTGCCAACTCTCCTGACCTGAACCCCATAGAGAATCTCTGGGATATTGGGAAGAGAAAGTTGAGAGACGCAAGACCTAACACTCTGGATGAGCTTAAGGCCGCTATCGAAGCATCCTGGGCCTCCATAACACCTCAGCAGCGCCACAGGCTGATTGCCTCCATGCCACGCGGCATTGAAGCAGTAATTTCTGCAAAAGGATTCCCGACCAAGTATTGAGTGCATAACTGAACATAATTATTTGAAGGTTGACTTTTTTGTATTAAAAACACTTTTCTTTTATTGGTCGGATTAAATATGCTAATTTTTTGAGATAGGAAATTTGGGTTTTCATGAGCTGTATGCCAAAATCATCATCAATATTAAAACAATAAAAGGCTTGAACTACTTCAGTTGGTGTGTAATGAATCTAAAATATATGAAAGTCTAATGTTTATCAGTACATTACAGAAAATAATGAACTTTATCACAATATGCTAATTATTTGAGAAGGACCTGTATTCTAATGTATCTGACTATTATGTTAGATTTGCTGCTCTTTTCCTATAATGTTGGGGTTATGAGGGATTTAGTTATTGTATTTTTTTAATACATTTGTATTTACTTCTACTTCAATAAAAATTATCTGATTTAAAAAAATAAAATAAAAAGTGATCACTTAAATCATTAACAGATTTAACAGTGATCATTAAGATGATAATACACCTTTAAGGATCAGGGGTCCGGCAGTCACCGATAGCCGGACCCCTGCATCTGTGAAAACACTGATGCCTGTGCATTAACCCTAGATGTGCCATGTTGACATATTGGGTATCGCCACGTCTTTATCGACCGGCTCTATAAAACTATCACATGCCCTTACCCCTCAGGTGAACAGCATAAAAAAAAAAAAAAAGTTAAAACATTTGTTACCCTACATCACTAAAAGTGCAACACCAAGCGATCAAAAATGCTTATGCCGCCAAAATAGTACCAGTCACCTCATCCCGCAAAAGATGAGCCCCTACCTAAGAATCACCCAAAAAATAAAAACCATTGCCCTCAGACTATAGACACTAAAACGTGTCAAAAATATTATGCAAAACGTAATAAAAAAAATTGAGATTTTAGGCATTTCCACGTCCGTAACTACCTGCTCTATAAAAATATCACATGATCTAAAATTTAAAAAAAAAGTGTCAAAAGCCATTTTTGTCACCTTACAATCACAGTGATCATGAATGACGGTGATCATGAATAGACAACGTTATCAGTCTATGTGCGAGCAGATATTGAGAGATAAGAACAATTATCAGATGTTGACTTCAAATCCTACAGCACTGTATCTGGTGGAGCTTAGGGATATTCTGTCTGAAGGTAGAGTTAAAAATCTAATCTCCCAAGAGGAATAGGATTTCCTATACCCTAAGTATCCAGTAACGGCCATGTTTTACAGTCTCCCCAAAATCCACAAAGGCCTTAGGCCAATTAAAGGAAGACCAATTGTGGCTGGCATTGGGAGTATAGGACAAAATTTGGGGGTCTACATTCATCAGATCTTGATTCTGTTCGTAACCACACTTCCGTCCTTTACCCAAGATACCATGGATCTTTTGAAACAGGTGGATGGGATCTCTATTGAAGACAGTTCTCTCCTAGCCAGTGTGGATGTGGAGGCCCTTTATTCCTTCATACCACACGAGGCAGGACTCAAGGCAGTGAGTTATTACCCGAGTATGCACGGACAACAATTTACCGTGCATAATGAGTTTGTTTTGACTACTCAGGTTTTTGCTCACTCATAACTATTTTTGATGGCCGCCTGTACCACCAGCTCAGGGGCACGGCCATGGGATGTTCCGGTGCGCTCTTATGCTAACCTGCTCCTGGGCTGGTGGGAAGCGACCACGGTCTTTGGCGAGGGCGATTCGATGACCGGGCTCATCTCTTTATGGGTCCCGGTACATCGATGATATCCTCATTATCTGGAATGCCAGTGAATCGGCCTTTAAACTTTTTGTGGAATGTCCCAACAACAACAACATTGGCCTCTGTTTCACCTATGAGGTTTACAAACAATCACTTCCTTTCCTGAATGTACGAATATCTAAGAAGGCTCGGGGTGAGCTATCCACAAACATTTTTAGGAAATCAGCCACAAATTTGGTTCTTCATTGGCAAAGCAGTCATCCACTGCCACTGAAAATAGGTATTCCCTACGGACAATATCTATGTCTGCGGAGGAACTGTTCAGAAGAACAAGAATTTAGACATCAGGCTGTTGATCTCCGGCGAAGATTTTGTGCTAGGGGTTACCCTGATCAGGTTCTGAAAAAGGCTTTTCAGAGGGCAGGCAATACTCCAAGAAGTATACTCTTGACACTCAAAAAGGAAGCAGGAGATAAAGATACGATTCATTACCACATTTGATGGTTCCTCTAATGAATCACGTGAGACCCTTGGGCGATACTGGCCGATTCTTCTGATGGACCCGGATGTTCGTGATGTCTTACACGAGTATCCACAGGTGACCTTCAGAAGGGGCCAGAGCCTCAAGGATCTACTAGTACACAGTTATTTTTCTCCGCTTGTTACACCAAATACTTGGTTGAGTCGCTGACCTATAGGATGCTTTAAGTGCAGTGGCTGCGTGGCCTGTGATAGTATCACCATGGGCAAAACTTTTACCAGCAGCAATCTAAAACGCAGCTTTAACATCAGGGATTTTATTTCATGTCGGACCTCTGGTGTAATATATAAAATTACGTGTATTTGCCAAAAAGAATACATAGGCAAAACGAAACGGGAGCTTTGTCGATGCGTAGGAGAACATCTCTTGGATATTGAAAAACGCTGTGACACAGCGGTCGCTCCCCATGTTTGCGACTTCCATCAGGGAGACCCCAGGGTTATCAGAGTCATGGGCATTGAAACTGTCAGTCCACCTAAACGCGGGAGGGACTGGGATAAGATTTTATTACAGCGCAAGGCACGTTGGATTTTTCTTCTACGGACGGTCACCCCGACAGGGCTTAATGAACAACTTAGCTTTAGTTGTTTTCTGTAAATAATCTGTGACCCTTGGTGACTGTTTCTCTAACGGAGAGATGCGTACCTCTCCCCCCAGTACCCATGATCTGATACTGTACCATGTAAATTAGGGACAATTCCTTCCCCCTACATTAGTGATGGTCTCCTATCTTTTTCCCAGATTTTGCCACCACTCATGGCTTAATTTATTATTTTCCTATTTTCTGGAGAAACCTCTTAACCACTATAATGCTCAGTCAGTGTCAATGGTCAGAGTTTGTTAGGCTATTACCCAGTTTTTACTTTGCACTGATTATCACAAATTGCCTTAAATACCACGTTTCGGGTCTGATCGCGGACCAATGTGCTCCGGTTGCGGCAATATGTCCCAATGCCTCGCAACCTGTAAGCACATCGGAGTCATTTGTATCGGTAATCACTCCCAATGCTATGGTCGTTTCGGCCTGCAGAGTGACGCGATCTCGCAATATTCAGTGCGAAATCGCACATGCACGGGAGTGCTCAGTTTCTCTTTGCACTTTCCTGCGCTCCATGCCTCGCTCTGGACTCTTGAGTGCACGCGCCAGGCAGGCGCATGCACTCATTGGCTATGGGTAGCACACATGACGGCAGACAGAGCGAGGTGATTTAAATGAGGTGGGAGCGCCAGTTTAGTTGTCGTCCCATGTGCAGGGATTTTTATCTTTACCCTGCACTACCTTTTCCGCCCATCTTTGAGGTTGTCCTTGGAGGGGGGGGGGGGGGGGGGGGGGGTCCCACCATCTTGGTACCCCTCTCTACCAGCAGACGTACACTCCATTTGGAGGTTTGATTTTTTACTTGCTGTATGGGATCGGTAGTTCATTCATATATATTGATTCCCAAACTTTTTCTCAAAAGAGGCCCAGTTACAGGGGAAATCAGCATCCCAACCCTGCAGCTCTGCGCTCCTGTCCCCAAGCCAGGTCCACCCTGCACAGCACACTGCTCACCTGTGTGAGGAGAAGGCAGAAGTGCTGATACACTGCTTCTGCCTTCTCCTCAGTCTCGTGCTGTCACTGACAGCTGAGGACCCGTCCTGCTCCTGCTACAGTGCAGGAGCAGGAGCCGTAAATGTGTGCGGCGCTCATGGCAGAAACACAGCTGATCATCTGATTCTGTCCAGGAGGACGGGGGCCGCAAACTTTGGCTCCAGGGGTCGCATGCGGCCTGTGGGCCACAGGTTGTGCACCCCTGATTTAGACCTAAATAAACCTACACATATGGACTATCGTTGAAATCATACTGAACCAGAGAATGAAAGGCACGGGTCAGTTTTGCCGTAAATGAAACGCAGTGGGAACAAAATCCGTAAAACAATGGAGGAATTGTGTTTTGTTTTTCCAATTCAACCCAAGTTGGAATTGTTCTACTGCTTCCCACCACATTTTATGCCATAATTAATGGTGGCATTAGAAAGTACAACCTGTCCCGCAAGAAATAAGCCCTAATGACTCACGGAAAATAGGGAAGAAAAATGAAAACTCAAATGAAAAAAAAACTCCGGTAACCTAAGTGTTAAAGGGGTTATCCAACCCCTATAATGCCCCCCGCCCCCCGCCCCCCCCCCCCCCCGAACATGCCCGGGCACCACATACAGGTTTAATTGAAAAACTGAAAAATTACATCTTTATGACACTTAAATCCAATTTGCATAATAATTTGGAACCCAGGGCACTTTATATGTACCAGATACTTACAGATGGGAAGAATTACCCAAGCTGCAGATGCACCCTTGCTGGAACCTCCCTCGTATAAAGAGGTGTTACTACTGGCATCTAAAAAGGCAAACACAAACATTACTATATGGAAGCGAGAAGTTCAATATGGCAGTTAAGCAAAAGCAAAGACTAAAAAGGTGGCCATACGCATTAGTCTAAAGTTGATCAAAATGGACATTTCAATAAAAATAAAAACTGATATTTAAATTCATTTTAGCCAACTGACAGTCCTGAATTTAGAAACTTGGTCGTATTTTATAACTTTCCTTCAAAAGAAAGATAGTTTGCCAAAAGATCTTTCGTCTATCGTCTGGTTTAACTGAGTGTACGGCCAGTTTGAAGACCTTTACCATACATGTTTTAGACAATATTGGCTGCTAATGTCTGCAAAGCCAGTGTTCATCAGATCATTGTTCAACCGACCAATTTCCATCTAATGTGTATGGCTACCTTAAGATTACTAGAGTGGAAATGGCGTTAGTCAGAACACAAAACCTTCAGTCTGAATGAGGATGTGGTATCTGGTGTGAGACAGGCTCTGACAATTTCCACAAACACATGGGGGGGGGGGACACGCTTGGCAAAAGTCACACCATTATGCCTAGTTATGCTTTCAAGAGAATCCAATTTTCTGTACATTTATAGACTTAAATTGTTACTGTAATTCACTTTTTTACAAGGAATATGGCACACTTCTGTGAAAAGGCGAGACAATCTAAAAATTAGAGGGTAATGCAATTAAGGTGGCTACACTCAATAACTGTTGTATGCTATAGGGAGAATGGAGAAAACTTGACCACATCTGAATTAGGTCAGGACAGTTTATGAAACTTTTTACCGAAATGGTAGCTATAGAGTCATACTAAGCACTTACCCCCTGGAAGTGCTTTGCCAGGATGCAGTTCTGTAGGGGTGGCAGTATGGTCTTCTTTACTACCTTAAAACAAAGTTGATTTTCTTTTTAAGTAAAGGATTACAAAAAGTTATCAGGGGTAAACAAATTTCACTGCCTGGAAAATATGTGATATCACCAGCCATAATCCATGCTAGTGAACAATATAGTACAATGCTCATGAAAGTAAAGTACACCACACCACTAGGAAAATGCACCAGCCATAAGGTAGGATATCCCAACCTACAGTCCCACAGTAATCCCTGCTGGTAATCTGGCAGGATGTTTCCCCACAGTGTGACTGATGCCAAAAAGTAAGACCGTCAAGGACCTCAACACAAATAGATGTAAACCAATGTGAACAGTAAAGTTATGCTGTGCCAAGTTGTACTGCACGTTACTGATTAAGGTCAATGAGTAGAGGACAGACGAGCACTGACAGTATACATTTAAAAAGGAGATCAGCTGGAAAACAACTTACAAACAACAATAACTATGGTAGTTATGGTATGGCAGTTATGTTAACCAACTGAAATTATTGGTCAACGCCTCTACAAGTGTTTTTGCAGCAGGCATTTAGCAAGGTCAATTACAAGACATATCCCAGTTGACTACTCCACTCCAACTACCAATTTGTGACAGATTTGCATGCATAATGTCCAAAATGTACACAATACCTCTTCTACACCGTCGATCGTCATAAAGTTGCAAGCCATCAGGGCACACACAGGTATATTTTGGAGAGCGATCATTTATCTGTGGAGCAGGCAGGCATAAATACTCACATCCGCCATTGTCAAGTCTCTCGTTACACCAGTTTTTTCCTGTAAAGCATCAATTTGCATTAAGTGTAAAGCCTCATTTTTTTACACTATGATAGACCAGAAGTCCAGAAAGCACATTACCTGGAGGCTGGATGAGTTCATGATAGACAATGATATCATGAGCATCGTTTAAGTTGTTAACTAAGGTTTCCAATTCTTCCCCTGTAAACTTATTGGCCCCATAGATTGCCTCATTCTCACCATCAATCCAATAGACCCTGTCCTGGAAACAGAACATTTATATGTACACAAGTGGTAAAGA
The DNA here is from genome assembly GCF_014858855.1 of Bufo gargarizans. Classification (NCBI taxonomy): domain Eukaryota; kingdom Metazoa; phylum Chordata; class Amphibia; order Anura; family Bufonidae; genus Bufo; species Bufo gargarizans. The sequence continues at coordinate 452,370,926 of NC_058080.1, forward strand.
GCAGTAGAAATTCTCTTAGCAGGAACTGCAAGTCTAACTATTACCTCAAATATTGTAAGTGCAAGGGGATAAGCTAAAAATTCATAAGATTTCAGGATAATCCGCCGATCTTGTCCACTAAGGTCCACGCTACAGAGTTGATGCAACTTCACATCAAGCCAGTAAAGACGACTTTTTATCAAATCTAAAAAACCAACAAAAAAACAAATGAACCCCACAATCACCAAGTTAGCCAACCCTGTACTATTAAAGGACATTTACGACTCCATAACTTACAACTATTACAAGATATTTACCCAACACAATGCCACTTGGTCGCTGGATGTCAGTTGTCACTAGTTGCTGTCTGTCTATTCCATTCATTCCAGCTCTCTCAATTTTTGCAGGTTCGCCCCAATCTGACCAATAAATATACCTTGGAAAAGGGAGAAAAAAAAAAACAAACACATCAGTTACAGCGCCAACTTACTGTAGTGACCTAAACCAGCGTTTTCCAACCAATGGTTTAGAGGCCACAAATAGCCCAGCATCTAGAGCGGTTATGTCATGACCACAACCTAGCACCAAGGTCAAAACCATAACTGCCAGTTAAGCTGTATTGCCAGGATAAAATCTATTGCGGTCCAACACCATTATGCAGAGTCATGCTTGGAAGTAGCTTGTATACTACAATTTAGAGCACAGACCCTCCAACTTTGCATATATTTCTAATGTGGCAAGCTAGATGTTAATTAGATAGTAGCGTAAGTGTTTAGCAGAGTACTAATATTCTGCATAGCACAAAGAATCAAAAGCTATGGATTTTACAGCTGAAGATTTGTGGAGGTGAAACACCTCCAGTCAGGACTAAAATACATTAGCTGTTTGGCCTAAAAACAGTTCCAGACCCATGCATGCTAGACAGGCTTTAGAAGAGCAGCACTGGTACAGGTAGCGCAACGATGCCCCAGCCTGCTCAGCACTCCCAAAAGCAAATCTCTACACCAGTACACAGCAGTGTACAAGAGTACGAATTCTAAAGTGCAATGGGCACCTAAACTTAAGTAAAAGGTAATGTACATTGCAAAAATAATTTTTATTATATTTAGAGCAGCTTTTAATAAAGTGTGTGAAAGTTTAGGTACACTTTAATGCAAATCATTGGCACATTGTTAGAGATGATGATGCACCAACTTCAAAAGGGAACAATGTGATCTGTATTGTTCAGGCGCAGCAGGGGAATTGGACATAGGCCATCAATTTCTCCCTCATACTAAAGTTAATTACAAAGAGTCCCAGCAAAAGTGCACTGAAATATAAGTTGTCCAAAGTAGGCAAGCCCTTGAATAAGCAAATGCTCAGTTTTACTCACCCAGAAATTGGATCAACAGCAATAGAGGAAGGATCTTTCAAGCCAGTGTTGAATAGCACTTTCCTTTTTGACCCATCGAAGTTTGAAACTGACACAGTCTTTGATCCAGTATCGATCCAATAAATGTTCTTGTAGATCCAGTCAACAGCAATGGAAGCTGGACTATGGAGTCCATCTACAACTTTTATATGGCTTCCTATTCCATCACGGCTATCAACTGAGGCACTACAAGATAGTAAGAGATGATTTTAGATTCCTGCAACAAATAACAGCTAAAGATTAACAACTACAATTCCCAATCTGTTGTATTAGGACACTTGCCCAGAGATAAGCAGAGATTCTACGGTAAATATTTGCTCGTCTGTTACATATGCTCTGTGGATAGAGACATACACCCATTTTCAAAATAGGTGCAAACGGAAGCAAATAAAAGCTGAGGCTCCTATTGCACTAAAAGAAAAAAACTTGAACTCCCTGACTAAGCTGTGCTTCACCGATTAAATGCAACAAAGTTAGACCACAGTGATATTGTACAAATTGCATAGAAACGGCTCTAGATTACCATTTATACTACTGACTGAAAATGGTATTTTAGCAGAATATTTCTGCATGTACTGATTATTGTAAGTTCAGGCAGAAGTTTCATTATTTACGGAGTTTGGGTGGGGAAGATTAGTCCATTTCCTCAGGTGTAATTGGTGACATGAAAATGCCAAGCCCCATTCCTTACACATAAGAAGCGATAAAGGCACCTTACTACGAAGTTGACAGCCAAAACCAAAGCCGGTTTAATAACTTTAATACAGTCGTACAATGAGAAATGTTCTGGTTCTTATGCCGGTCCCCATGTTACCCTAGAAATTAATTCCTAACAGTTATGAAAACTCCCACAATAAGGCCTCATGCACACAACTGTAGTGTTAGTCCCGGTCAGATTTAGATTTTTTTTCTCAAAATGGTCCGGATGCATTTGTTTCTATGGGACCACAAAAAGTGTGGACCGCATATGGATGTCATGTCCATCCTGCAAATTTTAGAACATATCCTAATCCTGTCAGTTTTGCAAACAAAAATAGCCATTTCTACAGTTATCAATGAAAAGATACAGTATGCACAGGGCTGGTATCTGCAGGCTTCTAAGACCGCAGAACATACGGCTGTGTGCATGAGGCCTAAGGAAAGGCAGGATAATTTAGTTGAACTATCATCATGAGTTAACATACCGAAATATTGACTTTTGAATAGTGTCAGCCCAAAACAGACCATGTCCAGAGATATCTGCATCAAGTGCTACGGTGTTTCGCAGCTGCTCTACTAGCTGGATATATTCCTTTCTTTCAAGTCCAAACTTACGGATATCCCTGTGATTTGTGAATATCAGACAAGGTTCCCTTCCTAAGGAGAATAAAATTGTCCAGTTGAAATAAAGTCAAGTAGCACACCATCTTTTTCTGGATGTCTAGAAGTGGATGACTCCTCCTAGACTCACCTACTGCCTTGCAAACACCAGTTGAAAGATCCATTTGATAACCTTTGCTGCATTCACACTTGTATCCTCCTTTCAGGTTGACACATATCTGACTGCAAATTCCTGGATTTTGACATTCATCAATATCTATGAAAAACCCACAAGTTACAATATTTAATGCTTCACATTTCACACTGCACAAAAACACTTGTGCTGCAATTTGGTGTAACCCAAGAACAAAGGTATACTATGGTCAAAGATGGCTTTTGGTATTTAAGAACCCAGCTTACTAAAAAGAGATCGAAACGGAGCGTCACGAGTGTAAATAGCTCCAGAGCAAACTGCAATCACCTGTCTGCACAAGTGAAATTCAAATAACCTTATCTTTTGATTTAAAGGCTATATAGACCTTCAGAGGCAATTTTGTTATGACAATTTTACTCATTGGGATAAAAATCATTTTTTTCAATTGGTCTATTAAAAATATTGAGCCATGCTGTCAAAGGGTTAACAGTTTTTCTAGCTGTGTGAATCCTACTTCACTTTGTGCAGTCATCTAATGACCCTCAATTACCAAGAGGTCAAACACTTATTTAAGCCATTCTTATCAGTAAGATCAAGATTGAGCTTTAATGAGATCTCTGCCTGACTACCTTCACACTAGTGTTTTGGCTTTCAGTTTCTGAGATCCGTTCAGGGCTCTCACAAGCGGTCCAAAATGGATCAGTTTTGCCCTAATGCATTCTGAATGGAAAAGGATCCGTTCAGAATGCATCAGTTTGCCTCCAATCAGTCTCCATTCCGCTCTGGAGGCAAAACCCTGCCTGCAGCATTTTGGGGTCAGTCTGATTAAACTGAGCCTGAGTTTTCTCTGACAATCTGGCACAATAGAAAACGGATCCATCTCCCATTGACTTTCAATGGAGTTCATGACTGATCTGTCTTGGCCAGGTTGCAGATAATACAAACGGATCCATGCGGTTGTATTATTTTAACGGATCCGCTTTTTTGCAGATCCATGACAGCTGCCCAAAATGCAAGTGTGAAAGTAGCCTAAAGAGAAAGAAAAATTTAGATCCTGCTAGTACAGCTTCTTATTCCTCCCTGTACAGAGAAAAGGGCTCCATATTTTTAATAAAGACCAATTAAAAATATTTTTACCTCATAAGTACAATACAATAAAAAAAATATCCCCCCCCCTTAAAGTTGTACTTAGCCTTTAAGTAGGTAGACTATTTTAAATTCTGAACCTGCGTGTTTAGAGCGAATGGTCTATCTACAGCCACCAACAGAGGAACATAGGAGTTTCCAGCCTACTGTCTCATTACTTCTTACGTCATATGACCAATGTAAATCATAGCACAGACTTACCTCCACATGTTTTTCTGTCAATCAACTCAAAGCCAGCTGGACAGTCGCATTCATATCCAACCACCAAGTCACGACACAAATGAGAGCAGCCGCCATTATTCACCAAACATTCATTTAAATCTAGGATTAATAAAGATGAGATTTTAATTGTAGCCTGAATGCATTTTAAGGTTGCCTCATATCAACTTGTTCACTGGTTTATAAAGAATTAAACTACAGTAATGCTCTAGCAGAGTATGCTGCAAGTCTCCAAAGTGAGAAAAAGGTTAAAAACGGATGCTTTTTAACAGGTAATGTTCCAAAAACAAAAAACTGGAGGTGTGCATTTTAAATGCTCATAACCAACAGGTGTTTGGAGAAGCCCAGTTAAGACAACTGAGAAGAATGTCTTAGGCTGCGTTCACACGGGCGAGATTTCCGCGCGGGTGCAATGCAGTAGGTGAACGCATTGCACCTGCACTGAATCCTGACCCATTCATTTCAATGGGTCTGTGTACATGAGCGTTTTTTTTTCACGCATTACTTCTGCAATGCTTTAAAATCACAGCATGTTCTATATTCAGCGTTTTTCACGCAGCCCTGGCTCCATAGAAGTGAATGGGGCTGCGTTAATAACGCATTGCATCTGCAAGCAAGTGCGGATGCAATGCGTTTTTCACTGATGGTTGCTAGGAGATGTTGTTTGTAAACCTTCAGTTTTTTCTCACGCGCGTGAAAAACGCATCAAAACGCATTGCACCCGCGCGGAAAAAAACTGAACAACTAAACGCAATTGCAGCCAAAACTGACTGAACTTGCTTGCAAAATGGTGCGAGTTTAACTGAACGCACCCTGAACGCATCCAGACCTAATCTGTCACACTCGTGTGAACTCAGCCTTACAGGTTCTGACTGGAGCTCAATGAAAGCTTTCAATCTAGACTGGAGAGGGACAACATACCTGGAGGCAGAAGAGCCAAACCATGGCTTGTGGAGCCTGGATACAGGCAATTGCATACCATACACTGCAAGTTTTGGGTGTGGTGAGCAACATGCCAGTTGAATTAGGACTTCCCAATATTAACATCTCACATTCTGTAATTCTTTACCAGGAAGGCAAAGGCTGGCACACAGTTTTAACCACTTTAAGAGGCAAATACTATCCCGCTGTTATGTGCCGACTATCTAAAGTTGCATGGGCTAAGTTCACATCTGCATTCGGTAAATATGGCAGTTCGTGTTCAGCGAACTTGCAAGTTTGGCGTTCAGGTTAAGAATTCTGTTACCAAGGACCATAACAGAATCTTATGATGGCATGCATCACAGAAGCTTTAAGAGGCATTCCGTCATAATAGTCTAAGGCCAGCATTTACTACATGTTGGGTCAGGAGCAATTTTAAAAAGTAATTGCTTTAAAATCAAAAAACAGACATGCTCTTGAACAGTTGCTCTCTAGGAAAAAGAAAAAAAATAACTTACTACACTCCTTTGCAGGTTCGTCGCTCCAGTCTTTGCAGTCATTTTTCTGGTTGCACACCTTATGTATATCGATGCATTCCCCAGATTTGCACTTGAATTTGCCGGATCCTGAACACTGATTGACTGAAGATGCCAGTCAGTACAAGGGAAATGAGGAAGAACTGTTAGATAGGCACTTACTGCTTTACTGGACAGACAACACTGCAAATAAAGACACTATTATGTGCCCACCATTTTTACAGCGAATTTCGTCAGTGCCATCAAGGCAATCTCTCACACCATCGCATTGCCTAGAACCATGTATGCAGTTCCCATCCTCACATTTAAATTGATCTGGCTGGCAGGTACGAGAGGCTAAAATTAAGGGAAAAAAATAAAATAAAGTTACTCAGGTTGTAGTTAAAAAAATACAGCTATATGACATTGTTCATGGGAGGATTCTTTAGTAGATAAAGTGCCCATCAAAGCATAAGCAGACCACCACGGGAAGTGAGAATTCTGCAGGTCATTGTTGTGCAGAATTTGAGTGACCGATTTTACATTGCTCTTGCCATTTTGGAAAAGTGGGTGGGAATGTAGGCATGGTTAGCCATGTTAATTACATGTACTCCAGATTTATTGATTTTTTTTTTAAAGTCACAAAGAAAGCACACTTACTCCAGTAAAGTGGCATTAAAAGAAAAAAACCTGGCATAAAATATCTACACAGAAAGGTATAATTAAGAAGTTGAGCTAAATTTATACAACACTGCAACTTCTAACAGAGAAAAACAGGCCTCAAAGATTCCCCTCAGAATTCTTGGGCTGCTTTCAGATAACATTTTAGCCCTCCGCAGGTCTTTGTTGGGGCTTTACAGCTGAATATCTGCAAACTGTATTCAGATGTATATCTTGCATAGCACATTGACCTATGGGTTACTTAGTAGGTTGAAGGAGTTTAAAGGATTCATCTTCGAAATCTGTTTCACCAGTTTTTCCCATTGCTTTCTGGAATGTTAGCCAGACGGAATAGCGCAGTCTATCACACTATTCTGTCCAGCAAAAAAAGTGCCAGAAACAGAAAATCAGGAGTACAAAAATACTTTAATGGGATAATCTGAATTCAGAGTCAATACACTATTGTCGTATGCGTCAGTTTGTTTTTCTGATGGGCATTCCCCACTGTGCAGGGCTAAAACGCAACAGGAATGCAGCCTCCGAAGAGTTTCCCAGAATTCTACCAACCCCTCTTCATCCTAGGTCTAGCTGTAGAATGAGCCAGCAGAGAGCCGACTAGAGACCCTACAGGGAAACTTCCTGGTGGACCAACACCCAAGGGAGCTGTACTCGCTGCCACTGGCCGGGTAGATGAGGATCTGGCACTTACAGCTGGGAGCATTCGTTACTTTTGCACCTAGACAGTGCTCACAGGAACCCTACTAAATTAATTCCATTTCGGTCAGCAGGATAATACAATTGAATACTGCAGCAGGGCACAGAAGCCCATGGCTCTCTGTCCTGCTGTTCAGTCGGGCCCCTATATGAGGCACTGTACAAGTTGCAAAGGGAAGCAGGATGGAAGAGGCCTGCACCACAGTTGGCAACTTGGAATAGGACTCAGTTGTGCTCATAAATTTACATACCCTTGTAGAATTTATGATTTCTTAACCATTGTTCAGAGAATATAATTGATAACACAAACCTTTCACCCATGGTTAGTGGTTGGCTAAAGCCATTTATTGTCAAACTACTGTGTTCACTCTTTAAATCATAATGACAACACAAACTACCCAAATAACACTGATCAAAAGTTTACATACCCCAGTTCTTAATAGCGTGTATTGCCCCATTTAACATCAATGACAGCTTGTTTGACAATAAACGGTTTCAGCCAACCACTAACCACGAGTGAAAGTAAAAAAGTTTGTTATTCATATTCTCTGAACAATGGTTATGAAATTATAAGTTTACATACTGTTGCAGAATTTATGAGCACAACTGGACAGTCCAGGCAGCATATTGCTGTGGCCAACATCTCCCATCCTAAGCCCCCGTCTCCATATTTTAGAGTAAACTGGAGTTTAAGTAGGACAGAACGTGGCAGCTTGTAATGGCTACCAAAGAGGGACATCTTCTGAGAAAGTATCTTAGTATTTGGTCCAGCATTTTGTGCTGTACTATGACATTGGTGACCTCGCCCTTCCGTGTTGTCTCGCTTCTATCAATTTAGACCCGCCTACATCATGGGGGCTACATTTAGGCTTTTTTCCCCCCAGGGCCACTTTAAGTTCCCAGTCCAACCCTGGAATAAGCCTTCTCCCACTACTTCCCCTTCAGTAGGAGACAAAAGGTTAAACCCAGCTCTTTGCAGAACCACAACACCTAAGGGCATTTGTTTCTGGGTTCACACGCACCGTATGGTCAAGTTTATACCCAGTGTACCTTTATCATTTATTTCCAGCTCACATTTTGTTAGCCACACATCTCTCCCTTGCAAGTCACAGTACAATGGCTGTATGGGGTCCTTATGGGGACAACTAAAGTGCTCCAGAATCTCAGCACTTGTTCCCACTGATCAAAACCTTTGATCTATTGCTATGATTTTTTTTTATGTTCTGCAATCCTTTACAAATTTTCTATTAAATGAACAAAAAGACAACTTACGACAATTCATTTCATCACTTTTGTCCTTGCAGTCTGCATCCCCATCACAGCGCCACTTCTTGTGAATACACTCCCCAGAACCACATGGAATTTCACTAAAGGCACACCTTTGGGGTGTGATTGGTTGGCGCCCACACTGTTCCAGAGACTCATCTGAGTGGTCTGCACAGTCTGCGTCATCATCACACAGCCAGCTGAGGGGTATGCAGGAGGAGTTCTTGCACTGGAATTCATGAGACCCACATGTGGGAGGGGTGCAGTTCACTTCATCACTACCATCACTGCAGTCCTTGTGGCCATTGCAGTAAAAGCTACTGGAAATACAGCGACCATTGGAGCAAGTGAACTCAGCTGGACTACAGGTCACATTCCCTAGGAGGAGAAAAAAAAAATATATATATATAAAAATATAAAGACAAATGAAGTGCTGATCACTTCTGTTTTTGTACAGTATATCATAAAGAAGACAGTGACCTAGAGATAGCCAAAACCATGTAAGCACTTTCTGAATTCGAGTCAAATCATCCCCCAAGCAGTTTAAGCAGCTGGAAACCGAGGGAGTGCTCTGTTCATTAAGTAGTGAATATAGCACAGCATATTCTGTATACTTACACTAATTACTAGAACCGGTCACCATGAAGATATTCTCCAGCTTACTGACTTCAGAAGGAACTGAGCAAATTTATATAGTTTTGTGGAAACAAATTTAGCACAACTTACATTTATTGAAACCCCTGCCCTTTTAGGCTTCGGGATCCTGTAGACCATTTTTGTGATTGTGTCAATTACTGATTAAGGACTGCCCACTTGACTCCCAAGGAGAGTAGAGATGTCAGCAAGTTACCCCAAATCCTCCTACAAAGCTATTGATTTATAGAGTGATGCCCTCACACAGAACTGTATACACACAGGTTTGCCTGCCCCTCCGGAATCTCACTCACGAAACGAGCACTTCTATGGATAATCCACTTAAAAGCTTGCAAGTGTCCAGTACCGCAAAACTTGGCAAACAGTTAATTAATTAATCAGTGTCTTCAATAGGAGACATGCAGCAGTGCCCCAATTTTAACCCCAGCTGGATGCAATCCCCCAGGCACAGCTACATATTTCATATTGTCGCCAAGTCAGCTGAGGAGCCTAAGAATATTTTAAAACCATGTCAGCAAAATCATTTTCCACTTCACTGCCATACTGTGACCCTGCTGGCAGTGAAGACTGCTAAATAAATGATGCCCAGTTAACATGCTCATTTGTAGCCTGCTCGGAAAAAAATAAACCTCACCCATCCCAAATTCCTTTATCTTGTTAAGAGTTTACTTTTGAGGCGTTAAAACATTTGAAATAAAAAAAACTTTAGCGAGTTATGGGCATGCAGCATAACCGTTAAAGGCTTGGCTGAGGATCAGAGTGTTGCTCCATTTCTCACAGCTCAATTATCTACTACGCCAATCGTGCACTTACGACAGTTCTCTTCATCCTCTGCAGTGTCACAGTCCGGGTCACCATCACAGAGCCAAGACATAGGGATACATTGCAGTGAGCGGGCCCCACAGCTGATTTCAGTCCCTCGGCATGTTCTCATATCTACAATTTAAGATAAAGTGTACAGAATACATCAATGACTTATACTGGAATACTACAATTCCAAAGTTTTATACACGTGGCATGTTCAGTAAATTTATGAATTTTGAAAATTGTTTTTTAAATAGAAACCTGTACACTCAAAAAATGGCCGGCGATCCCAGTGCATGTGCAGTAGTGTGCAAGCAACGTGACCAAGGAACGCCGGCAGGAGGCAGTGATTACGTTCCATCTCCTGCCTCAGACTTCAAAATGCTTCAGGAGCAGTCAGTGACCGTGAAGAGGATCATAGGAAGGGCTGCGCTGTGGAGGGCAAGTATTGGTGTAATAACCTTCCCTCCACAGGTTATGAAGATGGCCAATTTTAAAGTAGGGTCTGGAGGCCCACTTTAAGGACTATGGAGACCTTTGGGCCTTTTTTTTTTAAATCTCTATAGTGATCCCTCATCCCCATACAGAATCATTGTTTCTGGGCAGCATATTGCTGTTTATCTGCTGCCCAAAAACGATGATTGGTGGTGCCTGCATGGACAGGATAACCCGATGAACAAGTATTTTGCGCGTTCATTGGCGGCACATTTACATGGCCAGATCATCGGGAACAAGCATTCACAGGAATAGTAGTTCCCGATAATCTGGACGATTATTGGTTCTTCTAAATCCACCTTAAAGGCCATACATGTACACCTTTGGAGGCTTTTTTTTATTTTTATGATTGCACGTTACTCATTTTGGCAAAAAATTATTTTTCAATTGGCCTCTATAAAAAAAACTAGCTGAAGGACCCGGCTTCGCTCGGGTATATTAATCTTTTTCATTTAATGTTTGTGTGTCGTTGAAAGATGAACACTATCCACTATTACCATGACATCTACAGAACCCCGCCCCCTTAACAGTGACCTCCACAGCCCCTTAACAGTGACCTCCCCACAGTGCCCCATCCCTTAAAATTTGACCTCCACAGCAGCCCACCCCCCTAAACTTTGACCTTTACAGCAGCCTTCCCCTCTAACCGCCTCCGGACCGCCTAACGCAGGGTCGCGTTCCGGAGGCGGATGTCTCAGGCAGAGTCACGCATTGGTGTGTCATCTCGCGAGATTTCCTGTGACCGCGCACACAGGATCGGCCGGTAAGAGTGGATCTACAGCCTGCCAGCGGCGATCGTTCGCTGGCAGGCTGTAGATGTGATTTTAACCCCTAACAGGTATATTAGACGCTGTTTTGATAACAGCGTCTAATATACCTGCTACCTGGTGGTCCCTTTTGCTTGGATCGACCACCAGAGGACACAGGCAGCTCTGTAATAAGTAGCACCAAGCACACCACTACACTACACCCCCCCTGTCACTTATTAACACTTGATCACCCCCCTGTCAGGCTCCATTCAAAAGTCTGTATGTGTTTTACGGATCGGATCCACAAAGCACATACGGACGTCTTAATGGAGCCTTACAGGAGGGGGGGGGGGGGGGGGAATCAATGACAGGGGGGTGATTACCCCATATAGACTCCCTGATCATCATCACCACCCCCCCCCCCCCGTCAAGGCTCCATTCAGACATCTTTTTTGCACAAAGTTAGCGGAAATCGATTTTTTTTTTTGTTTGTTTTTTCTTACAAAGTCTCATATTCCACTAACTTGTGTCAAAAAATAAAACCTCACATGAACTCACCATACCCCTCACGGAATCCAAATGCGTAAAAATCATTTTGGTTCAGTAGATTTTGCTAAAAACTTTTTTATAATATGTAAATTACCTGTCTACCAGCAAGTAGGGCGGCTATTTGCTGGTAGCAACCGCATCCTCCTATCATAATGACGCCCCCTCCGCATGTTGATTTACCGGGCCAGCGAACAGGATCGTTCTCTGCCGACCCTGTTTGCATTCAAAATCTGGCGCCTGCGCCGTACCCGTCTTCAATCGGCACAGGCGTACTGAGAGGCGGACGCTCGCTTGGCCGCTCCATCCTCAATGTGCCTGCGCCGATGATGTCACATCTACACCCGGCGCAGGCGCATTGAGGATGGAGCGGCCGCCTCAGTGCGCCTGCGCCGAAGACAGGTATGGCGCAGGTACAAGATTTTGAATGCAAACAGGGTCAGCAGAGAACGATCCGGTTCGCTGGCCCTGGCAATCAATATGCGGAGGGGGCGTCATTATGATAGGAGGATGTGGCTGCTACCAGCAAGTAACCGCCCTACTTGCTGGTAGACAGGTATTTTACATATGATAAAAGTAAGTTTTTAGCAAAATATACTGAACCAAAATGATCACATTATGTATGGATAAAATCGCAGTATAGGGATTATAAGTACACAAAAAAAATAAAAAATAAAAATTTAAAAAAAATGTTTAGTGGGGTGACAGAAGCCCTTTAACTATGACCTCCACAGCAGCCTGCCACTAGGGTGGCCAGAGGTCCAGTTTTAGGCCAGACAGTCCAGCTTTTAGACTCAGTCCTCTGTCTGGCGCAGGGCCTGTATGGACACAATCTCAGACAGCAGCACAGTGCTGTCTGAGTGTGAGCTGCAGGAAGAAAGTCACCCTCCCTCCCACCCCTGCAGCTGACAGAAGTTGTTTAACTTCATTTTTTTCAATCCCCGTCGGCTGAGGAGTGGGAGGGGGCATGGTGTAACCGGATCAGGGGTGGGCTTTTAAGTTAGTCTTTTGAGGGTGGACTTCTTGTGGCAGGGGGCGTGTCTGGGCTCCTTCCTGAAAAGAGTGACGCCCCTCTGGTCACCTTATTGGCTCATTTGCATACCAAATAAACTGGATTTTCAGAGGATAAAAACCTCTATTGCTGGAACAAAGGCAAATCTTTAAATAAGTTACTAAGTGCTGTTAGGCTATGGCTTTACTTCAATAGCGATTATCCTGGCGACAGATTTCCTTTTAAAGCTCATCTACAGCAGTGAAGAAAAATGGCTGGGTTGCTATGGAAACCTGGTGTTAAACTGTATGTGGAGGCTAATGGCATGCGAGCTTCTATTGGCCGATATGGGTCATGTGACCAAACTTCTATTGGCTAATAAATTTTTGGGGAATCTCAGAAACGGTACGTCCTAGAGAGCAGAGACCCGATCTAAAACCTTCCCGGACACCTAATGTACCCGTGTGCCAAATTTCACGATTGTAAATGCGACGGTGCGGATTCCTTTAGCGGACATACATACACTCCGCTTTATATATTAGCTAGAGCCCCTGTCAAAGGGTTCACTTTTTCTAGCTGTGTGACTTGTACTTTCACTTGCAGGTCATCTAATAAAACTCATCTCTAGACTACAGAGAGGTCATAAACACTTAAGCCACTTTATCAGCAAGATAAAAGAAAAGGAAAAAGGTCTGGTACCAGGGTTAGCCAGTAGAAAACTAGTGTAATGCTCTCATTAAAGAGGACCTGTCACCACAACCGACATGTCTTAATGGTTTCATGCACTCCCCATGTAATAATTCTGGAACATCTCTTATGGTTTTATGCTGTGCCATTCCTTCATTATTTCTACTAGAAGTTATGAATGAATTACTATTAGGCTAGGGCTACACGACAAAGTCATGACACATAGGGCACAACTACACTGCAACATGTGTCGCATGTCTTGGATGGATTTTTTGCCACTGTTGTGTCAGTCGCAGCATGTCAGTGCGACACCATAGACCATTAAAAAAAATTGTCACGTGGCACGTCGTTTTGTAGCCCTAGCCTTCAGTAACGGTACAGAGGGGTGGTAACAAGTTGGGGGCGTGTACCTGCACAGACTCTCCATCCAATCAGTGCAGGTATACACCCCCAACTGGTTACCTCCCCTCTGCACCCTTACTGCAGACTGCTAGGAATTAATTCAGAACTTCTAGTAGAAGTAATAGAGGAATGACAACATAGATCCATAAGAACAGATTCTCCAGAATGGTTATTACATGGGGAATGCATGAAGCTATTAAAATAGACATGTCAGGAGCGGAGAAAGGTCCTCTTTAGGGGCTCAGACAACTGTATGAATGGGACCGCATCAGGTCCGCAATTTTGCAGAACAGGTGCGGACCCATTCTTCATTTCAATGGGGCCGCAAAAGAGGCCGACAGCACACAGTCTGCTGTCCGCCTCTGTAGTTTCATTCCGCGGCCCCACAAGAAAGAAGAAAAAAAAAAAAAAAAAAAAATAAAATTCTTGTTCATGGTTGCGGACAAGAAGTAATTTCTATCATAGTTCCAGCTATATGCCAGCTACAAAATGTGGAATGCACATGGCCGATAGTTTTTTGCGGGTCGCAAAACATTACTGAGCCCCAAGAAAAAAAATAAAAATAATATTGCAGGTTGTAGTACACCTGATGAAGGGACTGGCGATTTCTCAAAAGCTTGCCATTTAACATCATTGCTTCTATTTTTGCTAGATAATAAAAAAAATAAAAAAAAAAGTTATCAAACCTGCAATACTCTTATTTTGTTTCTCTTAATGAGAGCACCTAAACTAGTTTTCAGTAAGATCAGAACTAAGCTATAATGAGTGTTTATAAAGGGCAGAGAGGAGTCCGTCTGCTCATGGAAAACAAAAGCCAAATGCTGCTACTAGAGCAGAGATTGCCAACCTGCGGCACTCGAGCTGTGGTGAAACTACAACTCCCAGCATGATCCATTCATGGAGTTCTGGGAACATGGGAACAGCCAAGCAAGTCAGTTTTACCACAGCTGGAGTGTCAGAGGTCAGCCATCACAGTACTAAAGCACATCAGCCCTGTACAGAGAAAAAGGATGCCATATTTTTAATAAAGACCAACTTAGGCTAGTTTCACACTAGCGGCAGCCCTCACCAGCAGGGGGAACAGCCTTCCGGATCAGTGCTGCTGGAAGTCCGCTCTGGCCCCCTTCACTATAATGGGGGCTGGGCCGGAGGTCCGACTGCAGCACGGCAAACAAGCCGAGAGGCGGCCAGAATAAGGGGTCTTGCAATTTTTTTTTAAATAATGATAGTCTATGGTGTCGAACTGTGACATGCTGGATGGATTTTTCTGTGACTGTCACAACACCATAGACTCATTAGAATAATTGTTGTGCGACACATCATATAGTCCTAGCCTAAAACTACATGTAGTGGTGGTCGGCAGGCTATTCGCCCGCCAGAACAACCTGCTGCTAGTGTAAAAGTAGACAAACTACAGATTGGAGTGGTATTAAAAAGCAGGAAGTGCTCAACCCCATATGCAGTGGTGCAGCTATACTGGGGGGCAGATCCGGCACTTGTGGTCCGCTGCTAATGGCAATCCTCAGCAAAAATACATACAATAGAGGATGCCTGCAGCGGACCACAATGGACATCCTACACAAGAGCAAATGTGTGGATGTGATAAACAGTGTAAAAGTAGCCTTAAATTATTTTAGCTCAAAATGAGTGCAATACAAAATAAAAAAAATTATATTGCGCCCAGAGGTGTACATAAGCCTTTAAGCCATATTCTTACCAGTTTGATAAGAGTTTAACTATGAGTGTTTATAAGAGGTCAGGAGATAAGGTTTCACATGAGCAGTCAACTGACAGAACTCAGGACAGTCTGCAAATGGACTGATTTATAACCATCAAACTGCCAAAACTTTTTATAAGGATCAATTGAGAAAATTCTTAGCCAAAAATGAATAAAATGTAATCAAAAAAATTGCCCCAAAGGCATCCATAACCTTTAAGATTAACAAGTCAATGTATGCAAGTGGTATTTGCAAGTCTAAAAACAAAGCTTAGATTTTTCTGATACTGGCATTTCTAATCGGTTTGTGCAGGAGCCATCCTTCTCTAACAGATTTACATGATAGCCAAGGCTCCGTTGTAGTCTAAAGTACGGTACATGTTCTGTCAAGCACCCACTTGAATATGTCATCCCATATAAACTAGTGGCAGCAGCTTTAGTAAATTCTCATTCAAGGTTTTTATTGAATTTTCAGAGAAAACAATGGCAGAAATGCGTAGTGAAATATGCAATACTAAGCAATGAGTTTAGGACAGAGTACAATATCAGCATTTCAAACCACCAGGGGTGCAACCCCTAAAACAATAGGAACAGTGTATAGAAAATTTAGAAAAAAAATAAATAAAAATCAGGAAACATTAGAAAAGAAACAAGAGGGAGAGAGGTGGGAAGGGGAGGCAGGGTACAGATTAATGTGCTTGCTACAGATAGGCATCCCAGAACTCGTCAGAAGTGCGGAACGTCTCCCAAAGGCTCCGTGCCTTTGTCTAATGGGCAACGTCCAGTGGGGTGATACAGATTAGGTCCTCCATCCTCTGGTGGACAGCAATTTCCTCAAATCACTCCTTCAGTAAGGGGGGGGGGGGGAGATTTCCAATGACGGGGGATAACTTTTTTGCAGCTTGAAGCATATATTTCAGAAGGGAGGCCTTCTAAGCTGGGATAAGGAATTCAGGAGTGTTGGGTATAGGAATCCCTGTCACTGTCCATGTCCACCTGGAAAAGCTTTAGTATTTTTACTCACTGTGTCCACTACCATTTAAGAGGTTTTATAGGAGTTTCTGGTTACTGCCCTTGTGTTAATGCCACATTTATAGCGTACATAAGAAGAAAAGAAAATAAGTCACCATCACTTACAGCACAGCTCAGGAGTTTCATCAGAGCCATCATCACAGTCTGGGTCTCCATCACACTGCCACCGCTGTGGGACACACTGGCCGTTTGCACACACGAAATCCGACTCTGAACAGGTTCTTTTTACTGTGAGCGTAAAGACAAATTTATAGTATATTAAAAAAAAATATAATAATAATAATAATTCTGTTTATAGCGGCCAATAAAAATGGAAGCAAAACGGATGACAAACGGATGTTAAAGGAGAGATGGCCAGGGAATGGATGCACCCAGATGCAAAATGAGTAGATAAACTAATTCATGTTTTTAACGGCCTTTTTCACTCCTATGAATGCATCCTCATACAAGCTGCACCATTAGTTGCCAACCTAACACTGTCAGATGAAGTTAATCAAGCTTGAGTCGTAGCAAGACTTACCACATGAACTTTCATCACTTCCATCTGTGCAATCATTATCGCCATCACATCGCCACAGAGAAGTAATACAACGTCCATTTCCACACTGAAAGTGGGACTCATCACAAAGTGTCTTTGTCCCTTAAAATAAAATATATAAAAAAAATAAAAATTAATCTCCCATCTAGAAGGTTCAATAAAAAAAATGTTATATACAACAAAGGGTCTTTTGTTCAGTCATTCCTGCACCCAGTCAGTTATACACATTGTAATTCTAGAGCAGTGTTCTCCATCTGTTGCAAAACTACAACTCCCATCTTGCTTTGAAAGCTGCAGACTGTCAGGAAAAGAGGCGAAAGTGCTGTATTACATCAACAGGTTATATGGCCAATGACCCCAATAGTTGGTGTGTATAACAAAAGATCTGTGTGTAATTGTCCATCTGATCAATGATCAGATAGTTTGTTAGCGTAATATAGGGTTGTTGCGGGTATTGAAATATTCATACGATACTGGGATTTGACATGGATACTAGGCTGCCCTACTGCACAGCCTAGCATACGAGAACAAGGAGCAAACTGCCGTCAGCGCTCTACATATCCTGATCATTTACAATGTTTGGACCCATGAAAGGTCCTCTTTAACCTTTAGTACGGGAGGCGGGTGCCGCAGCAGAATCACATAGCTGGCACCCTGCCTCTGACAGAGCTGCAATTAGCGGCAGTTAACCCCTTAGGTGCGGCACCTGATGGGGTTAACTGCTAGCAGCACCCGCTTCCGGTTAATCATTGGTGGCGCAATGCCCCCCCCCCCACAGTATTAAAAACATTAGTGCACAGGGTGCCCCTTCATTGGTGACAGTTTTGATCAGAGCCCCAGCAGTGTAATCCCAGGGCTCCGATTTGCTACACTACTGAAGCCCTGGCTGCCATGGTAAGCTCCCTGCTGCTGTGTGTACTATGCACAGGGCAGCAGGGAGAGTGACATCCTATTAACCCTACTAGAGTGCTATTAGGGTGAATAGGACAAGGGATGAAAAGATCCCAGGTTCTAGCCCCTAAGGGGGGAAATAGTTATTAAATAAAAAGTAAACAAAAACCACACACCATTAATTATAAAATCACCCCCTTTCCCAATTTTACATATAAAATACATTTTTTTCACACCCAAAAACAAGAAAATAAAAAATTATGCGGTGAACACAAAAAAATAATTTAAAAAAAGGCGCGATTTGCCATTTTTTAAAATGCGGCATGCACGTGGATTTTTTGGGGGCATGGTATCGAATATCGCAATACTTTATAGTATCGAAATCTAAACAAAATGTTGGTATCGCATCAACCCTAGTGTAATACAGCCCTAACCATTGTGGGGGGGGGGGGGGGGAAGAAATGTATAATGTACCCCACATTAGAAATTATGCAAATTGGATTTAAATGTCAAAGATTTCATTTAGTTTTTTTAATTAACCTCATGGATGGCATTTGCCTCAGGGCTCTGGATAACTGAAATAAATCTCAATAGAGATTGCCAGGCGAGTGCAATTCAAGGAAAACTACTTGAGGATTCCACAAGTTTCAAGCAATATGTGACAGAAATGATCTCTGCTGCCAAATTGTCCAAGGAATTGCACTAGGTATGAAAACATTAGATATTTCATGTGATCTTTAGGCTAGGTCTACACGACGACATTTGTCGGGCGACAATTTTTATAAACCACATGCTGCGACGCGACAGTCGCAGAAAAATCCATCTCGAATGGATTTTCTGCGACTGTCGCGTCGCAGCATGTTGCAGTGCGACACCATAGACTGCCATTATAAAAATTGTTGCGCGACATTAGTTCAACAAAATGTCGTCGTGTAGACGTAGCCTTATACTGTGAAAAGATTTGCGGCAGATTCAAAACACAGACGGGTTTGTGCAGATAAAGGCATAATGAGGAAGGGTTCTGCCAGACAAAGTCCTCGGATTAAAGAGCAGCTGCTAAAATGCCATTACAAAGCAGCAAACAGGTATCTGAAGCAGCTGGTGCCTCTTCGTCCCACAAACCTCAAGGCGTAGGTTCCCCCAGAGGCTTGCAGTTGTGCATAAACCTACTGTTAGACCATCCCTAACCAGCGCGCTCAAGCAGAAACCGTTGCACTGAGCCCAGACACACATGAAGACTAATGTCATAACACTGCAACATCAGCAAGGAGGTGGGAGAGGCATGTTTTGGGACTGAATCAGAGCTGGTAGGCACCAAGAGTTCCACTTTTTCCATGGTATACAAAAAAAAAAAAAAAAAAAAAAAACACAGCAAATACCTCCGAGTCATTGGATGCTATGGGCATAAAAAAATAAAATAAGGAGAAACTCCTGGTGTAATCATCCTCCCTTGACCTCAACCCTATTGAGAACTTTGAGTATCCTAAAGCAAGAGATTTAGGTAGGAGTGCAGTTATCAAAACAGCAGCTCCTGGAGGCTATTCTGACCCTGCAAAGAAATTAAAGCAGAAACTCTCCAAAAACTCACAAGTTCAATGGATGTAAATAGTGAAGACGATATCAAAGAATGGGTCAACATTGCTTTTGATTTCAGTAAATGTGACCTCTATGCTGCAAATTCAACAAATTACTTCTTTACAACCTATAAAGTGGTTTAAACCAAGGCTGTGCATAATTTGGTACAATGCAAGTAAATTAGACTAAATTCATATCATACACGCCATAGTGTACAGCAAAATTTAGGTTTTAGAGAAACAAACCAATAGGGTCACACCTACAAAGTGGGGTAGTTAGTATTCTAAGGCCCCTTTCACACAGGCGAGATTTCTGCATGGGTGCGATGCATGATGCAAACGCATTGCACCTGCACTGAATCCAGACCCATTCACTTCTATGAGCGTTGGTTTTCACACATCACTTGTGCGTTGCATGAAAATCGCAGCATGTTCAATATTCTGCGTTTTTTTCACGCAACACTGGCCCCATAGAAGTGAATGGGGCTGCGTGAAAAACGCATTGCATCTGCAAGCAAGTGCGGATGCGATGTGTTTTTACGGATGGCTGCTAAGAGATGGTATTTGTAAACGGTTATTTATCACGTGTGTGAAAAACGCATCACTGCGCATTGCACCAGCGCGATAAAAACTGAACGTTATCACAAATAAAACTAAATTTACTTGCTTGCGAAATAGCGCAGTTTTCACCGAACGCATCTGGACACGCTCGTCTGCAAGGGGCCCAACGCTACTATCACATTAGTGGCAGCCTTCTCCGGCAGGCTGTTTCAGCGGGTGAGCAGCCTGCCGGAGAAGGCTCCTGCTAATGTGGCCCAAGAGCATGTTGTCAACAATCACTGGTGTACAAGAAATTCCCATAATAGTGAAACGCCTGTCTACAAACAAGAGAAATTAGGGCACAGTTTAAGGGCAAAGATAAGAGTAGCCGATTTTTACCAACTGCTACACAATGATGGCACATAGGATACGTATAGTATACACTGACTAAATCAATGACCGTCTACAAACCAGTCAATCCAGCCGCATTGAACAGCCCTATGGGTTCACACAGGTTTGTGCTTGCGTTTTTTCTGCTTTTGCTGTGAAAGAATGCCAGCTCCAGAGGTTAGCCGAAGGTCTATAGAAACAATCACAGGACAAGCATTTCTTGCTACTGGTGTTTGTTACTTGGGCAGAGTTGTGTCTCTGGCCTTGTTAACCCATCGGATACCAGCGCCATATATGTACGGAACTGGGTCTGAAATCCCAGTGCCATACAGCTACGGCGCTGTTAAGGGAAATATGGCTTTCAGACAGAACCTCATCCTGATGACCACACAAATATGCCTAATATGGGGACCCGGTGGTATTATGGCCAGTAGCATTGTGTCCCTTGTTAGCATATCTAAGGCAGTAAGGGCACATTGTAAAAGCAGTTGAACAACATTCTCTGGTCCAAGAGATGGGGGGGGGGGGGAATATTTGGGTGGTCACAGGGTGCAGTCTATGGTGGGGGGCTGGGACACAGGAACAGCACCCTTGGATGAACAGCATTTCAGGAGCAAGTTAAGTTATATGTGTGTGCATGTATACAAGTATAATATCCCAGTAGACTTTATATGTGTGCATATAGATATTTGTAGTCTGCAATTGTATTACCAGTAGATTATATATGCCGTTTATGCACGAGTCTCTATATGTGCATGTATTAATGGTCAGGTACTGGATGTGAGTTGGTTAGAAGTGTAGATCCAGTAGACTAAATTGGTGGACTCTGGATATACATACATATTTGCTTAGCATCCAGGGTGGGCAGAAACAGAGGTGGCTGTGTGATTGTGTCCTCTATGTATTGTGTTATCTGTATCTTTATGTATAATGTCCATTGCTTCGTCATCTCTAGGTTATCAGTAAACTATTTTTATACAAGTATCTGCGAGGGTGTGTGTTGTTCCTGGGGTATATGAAGGACTGGAAGAGGTGTATATAATACACAGAATATATAAAAAAATAAATAAAAAAAAATTAAAAAAATCGGGTTGTATGGGAAACGAGGGCAGCATGCTAGGAATAGAATGGACAGAAAACAGATACATAAAGCCCCAATATCCAACCAGCAAAAGTCCCCTCATCAGGCGCGCCAATCGGGCGGGCCACAGCTCCGATCAGCTGCAGGGGTCTGGCAGTCAGATAGCCGGATCGCTGCTGTAGGCGCCGGCATTGGGGAAACCACCAATGCAGGCACATTAACCCTCGCACTGCTGGGGAAAACCACCAATGCCTTCCCCGTCAGCCTGTGAGATCCAGCCCACTGGATCTCACAGGAAGCAGGCTGCAAGTGTATTACACTCAGTAATACACTTACAGCCAATTCATTACAATACAGATGTATTGTAATGCATTGTAAAAGGAATCCAACCCCCAAAAGTTGCAGGGGTTAGGGGCTGTGGCCACTGCGCCACCAACATAGTTTATACTCATTACAAACACAGGCTGCGCTGCGGGTGCCGGCCATATCCCAGCACCCAGGCTCTATGACTCCGATCAGTTACCACGCTACTGAAGCCCTGGCTGCCATAGTCAGCTCCCTGCTGCTGTGTGCACAAAGCAGCAGGGAGAGTGTGAAGTCCTATTCACCCTCAGAGCTCCATCAGGGTGAATAGGACAAGGGATGAAAGATCCCAGGTTCTAGCCCCTAAGGGGGGAGGGGAAGGAGAGAAATATAGTTATTAAATAAAAAAAGTTAAAGAAAAAAGTTTCAAAGCGAACACCAAAATATTAAGTTTAAATCACCCCCCTTGCCCAATTTTACATATAAAATATATAAATAAAAAATTACATAGCCACTCCCAAAAAAGTGCGAACTATTAAAATATTTAAAAGTCTCCTATGCGGTAAACCCCGTAACAAATAAAATGTGCAATTTGCAATTTTTTTGCAACCAAAAATTAGGTTAAGACTGTTCTATTATGGTCCAGATGTTCCACGAAGTCAGGAATGCATGCAGCTTTTTGGTGCTTTATTTTTTTCACGGGGCATAGAGTATCGCAATACTTTATTTTAACCCTAGGGCAAGATGTAATTATATGCATTTTAAATTTGGAGACTAAAGATTAAAATTTAGCTCTTTTAGTCTGGAGCCCAAAAAAAAAAAAAAAACACACAAGAGAAAGACCGTAATTAGACTTACCGGTAATTCTGTTTCCTTGAGTCCACCATGACGGCTCTACTATGAGGAGATTGACCCTTGACCTCTGTAGGGGCAGGAACACAGTTTAAAAGGCCACCACCCACACTCACCCTCAGTGCTTTCCAAATTACCAAGTGGGTGTAGCCTTAACCTAGGCAAGTATATGAATATATACTTTTTTTTATATTTGAGTATTAATTCATACTCAACCCCTCCTTAGAACTCAGGGGGGGAATCTGGGCCGTCATGGTGGACTCAAGGAAACAGAATTACCGGTAAGTCTAATTACGGTCTTTCCATTTCGTCCACCATGAAGGCTCTACTATGAGAACTACCAGATTATTAAACGGGTGGGTAATTGCTTGAAGAACCTTCTGACCGAAGGTTAAATCCGTAGAAGCTGACACATTGATCCGGTAATGTTTGATAAAAGTACTTATATTCGACCAGGTGGCTGCTTTACAGATCCTGTCAAGGGAGACACCACCTCTTTCTGCCCATGAGGACGCCATAGCTCTTGTAGAGAGCTTTTATATTCGTGGGGCTGTCTAGACCCGACTTCTGGTAGCAGCAAATAGTAGATCTGATCCATCTTCCGATCGTGGCTTTGGATGCCTTTTTCCCCTTGTTTGGACCCCCATACTGAACGAAAAGGTTATCATCTTTCCTAAATTCTTTTGTTGAGTCCAGGTATTGCATGATAGTATTCCGGACGTCCAGGAGCTGGAACTGATCTTGTGATGGGTCGCCCTTGGGAAAAGATAGAAGGATGATCTCTTGGCCTCTGTGAAAGTCCGACACTACTTTAGGGAGAAAACCAGGATCTAAAACTTAAAACTATTCTGTCCGGGAAGATCGTGCGGTATGGTTCCCCGCAGGACAGCGCTTGGATTTCACCCAGACGTCTGGCTGAAGTGATTGCCACTAGGAAGGCTGCTTTTAAAGATAGGTGTTTGAGAGACATCTCTTGCGTAGGAGAAAAAGGCGAATTCGTAAGGTTTTTTAGGACCAGGTTTAGATCCCATTGAGGCGTCCTAGGGGTTAAGGAAGGTTTCAGTCTTGAGGCAGCTTTTATGAACCTCCTTATCCACCTGTGGCTGGCCAGGTCTGTATCATAAGCCCCCAAAGCAGAGATCTGTACTTTGAGAGTGCTTGGTCTAAGGCCCAGATCTAACCCACGTTGGAAGAATTCTAGCACTTTTTTGATATTGGGGGGGGGGGGGGGGGGGGGGGAGGAGAAGAGTTTACGGGAGGAGTCTGGCCTAGCCAACTACAATATTTCTTCCATATCTTCAGATATATTGCAGAAGTAACTTCTTTTCTACTGGACTTAAGGGTGTTTATGACATCCCCTTGCTCTTTAGGATTTCGCGTTCAGGATCCAGACCGAAAGTCTGAAAAGACCTGGATTCTGGTGAAGAATTGGACCCTGAGAGAATGTCCTCCTGTGTGGGGATTATCCAGGGTTCTTCCAGAGCTAGTTCTTTTAACACTGGGAACCAATTCCTTTTTGTCCAGTACGGGACAACTAGTATTATGGTTACTGGGTCCGATCTTATCTTCTGCAGCACCCTGGGTATTAAAGGCCAAGGGGTGGGGGGGGGAGGCATAGGCTAGATCCCAAGACCACCTGACTGAGAATGCGTCTGTCGCCCAAGGGTTGTCTCTTGGGTTTAGGGAGCAAAAGGGATGGACCTTTGCGTTCTTTTTGATGCAAACAGGTCTATCCTGGGGGTTCCCCCATCTCCTGGTAATCTGCCCGAAAACGATTGAGTTTAGGGCCCATTCCCCGGATCTATGGTTACTCTGCTGAGAAAATCCGCCTGTATGTTTTCTGTACCCTTTAGATGGATAGCAGTGATGGATAGAACGTTCTTTTCCGCCCAGGAGAATATTTTTTCTGCCAACTCCTTTAAGCCTAATGATCGTTACGTTGTCCGAGAGGATCTTTAGGTGTTTTCCGGAGACCCTGTCCCGTGATAACTTCAGTACCTCCCAGATTGCCCTCAATTCTCTGTGATTTGAGGAACATTTTTTCATGGCGTCTGACTAAGTGCCCTGGTAATTTATTGAGCCTATTTTTGCTCCCCATCCGGTACCACTTGCATCTGTGTTTATTTGAATCTCCGGATCTTTTACCCAGGGTACGCCCTTTTGCAGGTTTTCCTCTTTCGTCCACCATTTTAAATCTGGATTTCACCTGATTCGGGATGGGGATTTTTTTCTCTAGAGAGCACCGTCTCTTGTCCCAAACCCTCAGGATCCAAGATTGGAGAATCCTGGTGTGGGCCTGAGACCAGGATACCGCTGTTATGCAGGAGGTCATTGTGCCTAGGAGGCTCATGGCATTGCGAATGGAGCACTGGGATTGACTTCGGAATTTGTGCTTTTTCCATAAACGTGACCTTTTCCTGAGGGAGGGATGTCACCTGGGAGACAGAGTCCAGTATTACCCCCAGAAACTTCATTCTGGTTGAGGGGACCAAGCTTGATTTTTTCAGTTTATTACCCACCCCAGGTCTGAAAATCTCTGCATCAGGTCTCTGGTGATGCTGTTTGTCTCCTGCTCCGAAGGTCCCAGGACCAGAAAGTCGTCCAAATATGGGAAAATTTTTATCCCTTCTGCTCTCAGGGGGGATATCATTTCTACTACTAGTTTTGTGAATACCCTTGGAGCAGATGAGATCCCAAAGGGTAACACAGTGAACTGGAAGTGTCTTACAATTCCTGAGCTGTCCACTAGGGCAAACCTGAGGAATTTTTGCGATGATCTGTTTATGGGGACGTGATAGTACGAGTCCTTTAAATCTATGGACGTCATGAAATCTCCTGTTTTGATCAGGGGAATGATGGATGTTACAGATTCCATCCTGAATTTTCTGTATGCGACCGCTTTGTTTAATCCTTTTAGATTTATAATGGTGCGGGAGGAACCATCCGGTTTTTGTACCAAAAATAGACTGGAATAATAGCCCCTTCCTCTTTCTGCACTTGGGACTTCTGTCACAACACCCGAGTCTATAAGTTGCAGGATACCCTGCCAGATTTTTTTCTATTATTTTTGGACTGTGAGAGGTTATTTTGAACCTCTTTGGGGGGGGGGGGGACTGAGGAAAATTCTATCCGGTAGCCGTCCTGAATAATATTTAGGGCCCATGGATTTTTTGTAATGGGCTCCCACTGGGACAGAAAATTCTGCAGTCTTCCCCCTACTCTGGCATCATTGTTTATCTTTATTTTGGGGGTTAAGAAGGAAACTTCTGCCTTTTCCCCCCTTCTGGCAACTCCATCTACCCCCCCTTTCCCTTGCCCCTATAGGGTCTAGTTTGGGGGTTGGAAGAACGAAAGGGCTTTTTGGTCTCTTCTGGGAACCCCTTTTTTTATCTGCAGCCTTTTCCAAGATAGAGTCTAATACGGGTCCAAAAAACGTATTCCCCAGAAAACGCTATGGAGCATAGTTTTGCTTTTGATGCTCTATCCCCTCCCCAGGCTTTCATCCACAAAGCTCTCCTTGCGGAATTGGCGAGGGCCGCATCCTTAGCGGCGAACCTCACCGACTCCGCCGAGGCATCCGCCAGGAAGGCCGTAGCAGATCTGAGGAGTGGGATAGAACTCAAAATTTCCTCCCTAGGAGTCTTGTTTTTAATGTGCTCTTCTAGTTCGTTAAGCCAGAAACACATAGATCTTCCGACCAATGTTGCGGCTATATTGGTCTTTACCCCAAACATGGCTGCCTCCCAGGATTTTTTTTTTTTTTTTTTAGGAGAGAGTCGGCTTTCCTTTCCATTGAGTCCTCAAATGGGAGGGAAGTCTTCTTAACTACTTTTGCCACTTGGATGTCAATTTTGGGGGTCTCGTTAAACAATTTGACGTCCGCTGGATCAAACAAACGGTTTCTGAATTCACGAGATACCCCTAGTCTCCTCTCGGGGTCAGTCCACTCGTCTAAGATCATGTCCTTTAAATTTTCATTCATTGGGAAAACTTTAGACTTTTTTGTTCTGAGTCCCCCGAACATCTCGTCCAAGACGGACTGTTTTTTTCACCTCCTCAATCCCCATGGTTGCTCTGACGGCTCTTAATAGCTCCTCCATATCCTCGGAAGAAAAGAAATTTCTTACCATCTTCCATTATCTCCCCCTCTGATCAAACTCCACGTTCTGTCCAGAGGTGGAGGCCCCCTCGTCCATAATCTCCGAAACAGAGGAGGATGGGGCGGATAATCTAGGTTTTTTTGCAGCAGGAGGTGTAGACAGGGCTGATCTGAGGGAGGCCAAAGAGGACTTATTTCGTTCTGAAGCGTTTTGACCTCGGACAAAATTGACGGTTGCTCCTCTTTTATGCAACTCTGGCAGAGCTTTTTATAATTCTCAGGAAGCTTTCTATTACAAGTTGCACATCTTTGCACTTTAGACCTTGTCCTGGGCTCTTTAACTCCCTATAAGAGAGGAGCAGCCAGGTATCAATAGACAAACCAGCAAGTAAGTCAAAAAGATACATCATTTTGTCTGTCTTTCTCCACAGGGGAACTCACAGTTGGAGTAGCCGAGGGAGCTTCGGGGGCCATCTGGGCTGTAGAGGCGTCCGGGGCTTCAGGAGCAGACATCAGAGCTGTATGCGCCAGGAGGAAGATCGGTGCCACTGCCTTATTTGAATCTGCTGCCACAAGTAGTTCGTCCGGCGTCTGACGTCTCCGCCGAGCGCCCGATCCAAGCTCCGCCCCTTCTGCCTCCAGCGCCGGAAGCAGAGAGTAATGCTGAGGCCTCCCGGAGTCGGCGTTCAGCATGCTGCTTCCTGCAGTCAGCTTCCTTTACATGGGGAAGGGGGACCGCACTGTGGGGAGGGATACAGGCTCCTGCTACAGAAGCGAGATCGCTCCATATGAATCCCCTGCCCAGCTTTGGACCGGACCGCAGGAGGGCAGGGGACGAGGACGGAATCCTCAGGTATTCATATAGAATAAACTTTTCTCTTCACCTCCACCAGGAGGGCTCTGTGTGGTTGACCCCATAGGGACAGGAAACACTGAGGGTGAGTGTGGGTGGTGGCCTTTTAAACTCTGTTCCTGCCCCTACAGAGATCAAGGGTCAATCTCATAGTAGAGCCGTCATGGTGGACGAAATGGAAATTTTGAAATTTCACCTCCATTTTCCTTTAATTCTTGTGGAACACTGCAAAGGTTAAATACAGTTTGTAACAGTTTTGAATTTGAGGGATGGAGTTTAAAAAAATTGGGTCATTTATGGGTGGTTTCCATTAAGTAAGCCCCTCCAAATCACTAACTGAATTGGTGCTTAAAATGGTTTTGAAAGTTGTTAAAAATTTGTTTTTAATATTCAAAGCCCACACACACACACTAAGGAACGCTGGACCCTTCTGAAAACTGCTGATAAGCAGGGGTCCCGGGTAACAGCCCCACTGATGAGATGCTGATGACGAAGAATTAGAGTCAGATAAGCCCTTTAATATCCGTAGACAGACCAGTGAATTTCAGCTGCACCACTAATCTTGCCAAATGAGCAGACAAGACAGACCACAGAATTCTATGATATACTTTATACTCTTGTAAAACAAGTTTTCACACAGCATTTCCTTTAGGGCTGGCTAAATACTAGCAGTATTTAGTTCAGTATGTGTGTTACTTTTACTGAACCACACATTTCAAGGGGTCGGAAAAAAAATAATTAAGGGAACACATACGGACTCCATATCTGTTCAGTTTTTTGCGGAACCATCTATTAGAAATTTTATACCCAGTCCAAATATTTTGTAATTACTGTATATGCCATACAGAAAAACAACCTGAAACTACTGAAAAAAATAAAATAAATCCGTTAAACCCCAAAAACACTGAAAAAGCCATATGGTCGTGTGCATGAGCCCTTAGGCAGAGCCAAGGTGGCAGGTGCAAACAGCCATGTGATAACAGACTCCAACCCTCCTTCTCCAGCCCTGTTCACTTGTAAAGTTCTTACCATTAAGGGTCCATTCACATGGCTGCATTTTGCAGAACGGAATTGCGGACCCATTCATTTCTATGGGGCAACACGATTTGCTGCCCGGATACGGAATTGCAGACCCGCACTTCGGGGTACGCAATTCCGTTCCCGAAAAAAAAACTAGAACATGTCCTATTCTTGTCCGCAATTGCAGACAATAGGCATATTCTATTAGTGCCGGCAATGTGCGATCGGCAATGTGCGATCCGCAAAATGCAGAACGCACATTGCTGCTGTCAGTGCTTTGCGGATCCGCAAAACACACACGGATGTGCGAATGGACATCAACAGTTTGAGAATTTGGCCATAGACACTCATCTGTTGATAGAGGTCCATTTTTATTAATGTGACTGACAAACAGCTGCCTAAAAAGTGGGGGGTAAACTAGTGCAACTAGGGCTTCTACACCAAAGGAAAAAACACTTGTGGTCCAGCTTCCCATAAAAACTACAGGGATTGTAATATACAGCGACATCTCCCTGTATTAAACTCATCAGGAGTGGAAAGGGATAGTCAGTGTGTGGCCTGCAGAGCAACTCCACCTATGTGGCTCACCTATAAAGGGAGCTACAAAAGTGCTGGTAACAGATGTATCCGTTGTAAATACATGTCACTGAACGGCAAGAACTACAGTTCAAATATTTTATGTTGTAACAGATTATGCAATTTATTTAATCACCTGCAGAGATGGTCTTCTACAATATGTAGGTTGCACTACAAAACAAATAAAGGAGAATACGCAAACATTTATCAGATATACCACATTACGAAACTCTCAGCAAGTTCTCACTTTGCCACTGTGCACAAAGGAGATGCAAGAGTTTTCTGTTCAGGGAGTGGAAAGGGTTACTCTTCCCATTAGAGGAGATCACAAACGAAAACTCCTCAGCCAGGAGGCATATTTGATGTTTGAATTGGGAAGTTGCTTTCCCACAGGTCTGAACAGAAAAACACAACCCGATTTTACAATATAGTTAAAAGAACAATTTTTATAGTTTCAGTACTCTACAGTCCCTGACAAAAGTCTTGTCGCTTGTGTACAAATTGACCTGAAGTGCCACTAAAATATATTTCTAATCAAGATTTTGTTACAAGAAATGGGTCATTTTAACCCAACAGCTTTTGTAATAATGTTTCAGTGCAAAACTAAACTGAAAAAAGTATTCTAATAATCACAGCTTGGTAAAGCCCATTGAGTCCATTTTTGCCAAGACATAAGTGTTGTCGCCTTGTCATACGAGTTTCACCTGTGACTAATGGATCAATTAGGTCTCAGGTGTTTATAAAAAAGAACCCCAGTACACTAGACCTCTGCAAACATGCCCAAGATTCACCCGGAGACTAAAGTGTTGATTATCAAGAGGCTGAAGACCAGATCCACTGCCGATGTGGCAGACCCCTTCAGTGTGTCTCAGCGTCAAGTTCAGAGGATTAAAAAATAAAATAAATTTGAAGAGACTGGAGACGTTTTGGACAAGGCCAGGTCAGGCCGACCCCACAAGACAACTGCTCGAGAGGATTGTTTGTTGGCTTGAAAATCCAAGGCCAGCCTATTTTCCACTGCAGCAGAGCTCCACAAGACCTGGTCACCTGAAGTCCCTGTGTCAACCAGAACAGTTTGTCGGATTCGGTTTCGAAATGGCCTGCATGGTCAAATCCGTGCCCATAAGCCAGCACTAAACAAAAGACAATTGAAAAGCTGTGTGGCATTTGCCAAGGCCCACAGCTGGCTAAAAAGGATGGACGCTGGAAAAGTGGCAGAAGGTGGATTTTTCAGATGAATCTTCTGTTGAATTACACCAGTTGCCACATATATTGCAGGAGACCTACTGGAACCTGCATGGAGCCGAGATTTACCCAGAAAACAGTGAAGTTTGGTGGAAGCAAAATCATGGTCTGGGGTTACATCCAGTATGGGGGTGTGCGAGGGATCTGCAGGGTGGAAGGAAACATCAATAGTCTAAAATACCAAGAAATCTTAGCTACCTCATATTCCCAACCATAAAAAAGTCCAAATGCTGCAGCAGGATGGTGCTCCTTCGCATACTTTTATCTCCACAACAAAGTTCCTTAAGGTGAAGATCAATATGCTCCAGGATTGGCCAGCCCAGTCAGACATGATCATTGAGCATACGTGGTGTAGGACCAGAGAGGAAGCATGGAAGACTAAACCAGAAGAATATTGATGAACTCTGGGAGGTATGCAAGACTGTTTTCTTTGATTTTCCTGATGACTTCAATAAATTGTATGAATCCTTGCCAAACCGCATGGATGCTGTCCTTCAAACTCATGGAAGTCATACAAGATATTAAATTTGGATCTCACAGCACCACTACTTAATTTGCTGACATTTTTGGATTTGCAATAAAGTTGTTCAATTTCTGTATAGGCGACAAAGCTTTTGCCAAAATTTGACCTTTGTCTTGATTAACTCCTTAAGGACACAGCCTTATTTCACCTTAGGACCAGGCCATTTTTTGCTAATCTGACCAGTGTCACTTTAAGGCTGGATTCACACCTGAGCGTTTTACAGCGCATTCCTACGCGCTGTAAAACGCTCAACAAGGAGAAACCAATGATTCCCTATGGGAATGGTTCACACCTGGGCGTTTTACAGCGCGTACGATCGCGCTGTAAAACGCCCGACGCCCCAAGAAGTACATGAGCTTCTGTGGGGACGTCTTGTCGCACGTTCCCGTACATACTTTCGGGAACGTGCGACAATGGGTGTTCTCTTGTCTCTGTATGCACGATTGCAAACTCCCGTACAATCGCGCATACAGAGCGCTCCTTTCAGAACGCTCAGGTGTGAACCCAGCATAAAAACACTGACTTACACAGGCCATTCTGAGATTGTTTTTTCGTCACATATAGTACTTCATGACACTGCAAAAATTGGGTAAAAAAAAAGTATTTTTTTGGCATAAAAAAAATACCCAGTTTACCAAAAATTTAAAGAATTTGCAAATTTCAAAGTTTCAGTTTCTCTACTTCTGTAATATATAGTAATACCCCCAAAAATTGTGATGACTTTACATTCCCCATATGTCTACTTCATGTTTGAATTATTTTGGGAATGATTTTATTTTTTGGGGATGTTACAAGGCTTAGAAGTTTAGAAGCAAATCTTGAAATTTTTCTGAAATTTACAAAAACCCAATTTTTAGGGACCACTACAGGTCTGAAGTCACTTTGCGAGGCTTACATAATAGAAACCACCCAAAAATGACCCCATTCTAGAAACTACACCCCTCAAGGTATTCAAAACTGATTTTATAAACTTTGTTAACCCTTTAGGTGTTGCACAAGTTATTGTCAAATGGAGATGAAATTTGAGAATTTCAATTTTTGGGCAAATTTTCCATTTTAATCCATTTTTTCCAGTAACAAAGCAAGGGTGAACAGCCAAACAAAATGCTAGATTTATTGCCCCGATTCTCTAGTTTGCAGAAACAACCCATATGTGGCCGTAAACTACTGTACGGGCACACAGTAGGGCGTAGAGGGAAAGGTGCGCTGTATGGTTTTGGAAGGCAGATTTTGCTGGACTGTTTTTTTTTTTACACCATGTCCCATTTGAAGCCCCCCTGATGCACCCCTAGAGTAGAAACTCAAAAAAATGTACCCCATTTTAGAAACTACGGGATAGGGTGTAAAAAAAGCAATTTGTCACCTTCACAAAAAGTGTAATAGCAAGCGATCAAAAAAAGTCACACGCACCCCAAAATAGTGCCAAACCGTCATCTCATCCTGCAAAAAATCATACCCTACCCAAGATGATCGACCAAAAACTGAAAACTATGGCTCAGAATATGGAGACACTAAAACTTTATTTTTTTGTTTCAAAAATGAAATCATTGTGTAAAACTTACCTAAAATGTTTACAATCTTTTATTTATGTAAGTTTTACACGATTTCATTTTTAAAAAAAAAAAATCAAGTTTTAGTGTCTCCATATTCTGAGACCCATAGTTTTTTCAGTTTTTAGGCGATCTTAGGTAGGGTCTCATTTTTTGCGGGATGAGGTGACAGTTTGGTACTATTTTGGCATACATACGACTTTTTTGATCACTTATTACCTTTTTTGGGAAGTAAGGTGGGCAAAATGTCAATTTTATCAGTTTATTTTTATGGCGTTCACCGTTCGAGTTAAGTTTTATAGATCAGGTAGTTACGGACGCGGTGATATAGCATGTGTGGGGAATTTTTTTTTCTTCATTTTTAAATCCGTGATAAGTGTTTTGATTTTTACATTTTTTCACTTTTTTTTACCCAGATCCACTTGGTTCTTGAAGATCCAGTGGGTCTGATGTCTGTATAGTACAGTACACTATAGTGTACTGTATTTTACTTACACTTTGAACAGATCTATGCTTTTAGCACAGATCTGTTCAGCACCATGGACAGCAGGATGCCCAAGGCGGCGTCCTGTTGCCATAGGAACCTTCCCCATCTGCCACAACTTCGCGGGGAAGGGTAAGGAGGGGGATCTGTCTGGGTGCCCTCTCCCATCGGGGGGCTGCAAAGGCACAGCAGCCCCCCCGATGGGAGATGGAGGGAGGCCCCTCTTACTGTTAAGCTGACGGACCGCGGTATGGAAAGGGTTAAACGGCTGACATTGCATCACAGATGTCAGCAGTTTATACCAGGGTGGCAATGTGCTGACACCCTGGTATACCCACTGGCCACCAATGATTTACCCTAGTAGTACCAACAAAACTGCCACCTTATCCCGTAGTTTCCAAAATGGGGTCACTTTTTTGGAGTTTCTACTGTAGAGGGGGGGGCTTCAAATGGGACATGGTGTAAAACCAGTCCAGCAAAATCTGCCTTCCAAAAACCATATGGCATTCCCTTCCTTCTGTGCACAGCAGTTTACGACCACATATGGGGTGTTTCTGCAAACTACAGAATCAGGGCAATAAATATTGTGTTTGGCTGTTAACACTTGCTTTGTTACTGGGGGAAAAAATAAATAAAAAATTAAAATGGAAAATTAAAAATTCTGAAATTTTATTTTATGTGACGAAAAAAAAAATCTCAGAATGGCCTAGATAAGAAAGCGTTTAAGTTATTCACACAAAGCGCCACTGGTCAGTTTAGCGCAAAAAAAAAAAAAATAAAAAAAAAAAATATATATATGGCCTGGTCCTTAAGGTGTTAGAGTATTAAAAAAAAATAATACCTTTTTAGGGTACTGTCACACTAGCATTAGAAGAATCCGGAAGCTAGTTAAGGAAATCAGTATGCATTTGTTTCCCGATCTGTCTGGCAAGTGCATTGAAATACCGGATCCATCTCTTTGGCGTCATCCAGAAAAACAGATCTGGTATTTATCCTCTCAAATTTTTAAAGGTCTGCACATGCGCAGACCAGAAAACCAGATCCGTCAACACGGCAATTTCATGAAAACTTGGTACCGGATCTGGCATTAATACATTTCAATGGAAATTAATGCTGGAGCCGGCAAGTGTATTGGAATTTTGGTCAGAGAAAAATTGCGCAGCATGTTGCAGTATTTTCTCCGGCCAAATACGTAAAAGGGACGGAATGGAAGACATCCTGATGCATACTGAACGGATTGCTTTCCATTCAGAATGCATTGGGACAAAACTGAAGCTTTTTTCCTGGCATTTAGCCCCTATGACAGAACTCAATACCGGAAAACTTTAACACTAGTGTGAAAGTAGCCTTAGTTTCTCATTCAGCTGGAGGAACACTGAAAAAGGGCACAAATTTAAGGATCATTTTTCTGTGGTGCCAGGAAAAGCTCTCCGAATAGCAGGGCCTACCACTTCCTCTGCGCAAAGCCTTGTGGATTCCCGAGCGACAGCCCCTACATCAAGCAGCCCTTACCTGATCAGACAGGAGACACAGGGGATACAGAACACCATTCTGAGATCTAGGCAAGACTTATTTGGCACCAGAGCAGTGGAGGTGGTGGTGGGGCCACAAGGTGAGACACTCATGCATTCGAAGCAGGCAGTGAAATGAGGAGCAGAGTCATGCCTGCCTCTGAGGATGGGGCCTGACCCTTCACTGTCTAAAACAGATTGGACACCCTGCTGTGCAAGCTTGAGGACCCATGGTTCACAAATTTTGTGCCTGCGGATGGTTTGGGTCTATATAGCCATGTGGTCCTAATACACTATACTTTGATCCTATATTGCCATCTAGATGACTAAGGAACAATATCTCAGGGACACTTGCTTATTATATCCTAAACTCTTATGTGAGAGCATCTTCACATTACCACAGCAGCACCTATGGCTTATTGCCACTGTAAATACCCATTTTGAAGAGGACTAGCGATTTGTTACTGTATGCACCAATTCTCTGCATGCAGATCCTTATTTTGATCCATACAGCGTACAATAGAAACTACCTATCCTGCTTTGCACATTTGCTGCCCACTATGTTACCTACAATCTATGCTATAATGCGTTAAATATGCAGACTGTCCTCCCTGCTTATAGATTTTCAGAGTGGTTTACTTATCCCCTATAGAGTAAAGTACACGTATCTAATATACAACCAAAGAGGTGTTCCAGGCAAAGTTCATTCACCTCTCCATCTAAAACATTTTTCACCAAGAAAAATAAAATAAAAATTAAAGAAATAAAAAACAGTGGCTAAACCAGTCAGGGGACCCTCATTTCAAATAGGGAATCATGTTTACAGAGGCACCTATAGCACAGCAGACCCACCTAATGTAGCAGGCACATTGCCTTTATGGCCCAAATATCTCATGCCCATGTTGGATATTAAAAAAAAAAAAAAAAAACGACACGACATGCTTCTATCAGTTTGGCCCTAGCACTACTTCAAATACACAGAAAACCGATCTAGTCATATCGGCAATTTCCTTT
The DNA here is from genome assembly GCF_014858855.1 of Bufo gargarizans. Classification (NCBI taxonomy): domain Eukaryota; kingdom Metazoa; phylum Chordata; class Amphibia; order Anura; family Bufonidae; genus Bufo; species Bufo gargarizans. Next base: position 452,406,331 of record NC_058080.1, read on the forward strand.
TCATGAAACCTCCTCAAGCACCCGATTATCCTCCTCCCACCAGGCAAGTACAGGAAGGTTCAAAAGTGCCCACCATGTTCTCTTCAGTGTCTTCTGAACTTGACGGGCCCTACAACTCGGCATGCAAACATCCATTCTCTCACCAGGAAGTTGCAGTCTTCACAAGAAAAGCCCCACAGACTCTACATAAACCTAAAATTATGTACATAAACTTTTATTTCTTTAGGGGGAAGGGGGACACTAGGTGGTGCCATCGTGGAGGTTTCGTGAAAAGGGAATTATTGGCCACACCAATTCTGTTTTTTCCCCCACTCACCACAATGGCACCTGACCATGAGATCTAACCAGAAAAATTCCATAATTATTAGGATGGGACATTGGCCTGAAGGATCTTCCTACCAAATGAGAGATCCTGTTTGGTATCAATCTCCACCCAGTAATGTTTCAGAAAAGTGAGCGTTTGACCAGGTTGCTACTCTGCATATCTGCCCCAGATAAGTTGATGCTTTCTCAGCCCATGAAGCAGACATTGCCTTAGTAGAATGAGCCTTTAAAGAATAACCCAACTGTTACACTAACTTAATATATGTTGTTCCTAACTCCCCCCCCCCCCCCCACAAAAAAAAAAAAAAAAAAAAAAAAAAAAAAAAAAAAAAAGGCGCACCATTCACTGGTGCACTAAAACTCAGTTCTCCCTAAACCGCTGAGCTGTCAGCGGAGTAATCATTTTGTGAACGGGGCCGCAGCAGCATAGGGAGTACCAGCAGGAGGGCATATTGCTGCTCCTGCCTGTGCTCCCTAGACCATTACTAACTGCTGGCATAGCACATGGGTACCCTGTACCCATCTACTATGCCAGGATTAGCTGAGCCGAGTCCTGCTTCTGCCTGCTCCGCTAAGAGAACTGACATGCAGTACGGTAAAAATACTAAAATAAAGTATGGTACATTAGAAAAAGATTTTTTAGGGGGGTAGGGAAGACATATTAAAAAGTTAGTGTAAAAGTTTAGTTACCCTTTAAATCAGACACTGGATCTTTCATCATTGTCTTGGATTCACAAATGGCAGACTTTAACCATCTGGCTATAGTCTATTTTGATGCCTTCACCCCTTTCCCCATTATCTAGTAACTGATTTTTTTTTAAATCAGATTGTCTCCAAGACTCTGAACGATAAGCACACACACCTCACATCAAATATGTGAAAAGCTTTCTGTCTGTTTCGGGATTCCCACAGAACGATAGAAGAATCATCTCCTCCATTCTGTGAAAGTCAAACTGTTTTGGGAAGAAATGCAAGATCAAATCTTAAGATCACCATCCTCCTTGATCAGAAAGGATTATTTAACGAAGGCCTGGATCTATATTGCAGAGGTTATTGCTACACAGAAACATTGTCTTAAAAGCTAAAATGTCTCAAGCTAGATTCTATTGGCTCAAATAATTGCAACAAGAGACCTGAAGACAAGATTTAGGTTCCAGAGTGAAACACTGACCAAAAATCAGATCTGGAAAGGCTGTTCTCCAGATCCATTTTGGAATCTCCTACCAGCAATAAAATGGTTTAAATAATATGGTACGATCAGAAGGTTCATTTTCTTCAACCTAGCAATCTCCAGTGTCGCTTTGGTGAACAGCCTGGGAGTTGTCGTTACTCTGAAAGGAAGAGCCTGGAATTGTAAGTTCCTCATCTCTCTGTATGTGAACCACTATTCTCAAATAGGGAGACTGAAGAATGGAAGCTTGTAACGCCAGGACAAGATGTTGATTAACAAGGACTAGACGCAAGTCTGACTGAATCTGCCGTAGCATCGGATAAAAAATAAAAATCCACCGCTTTTTATAACAAGGGAAAATAATCTAAGTTACCATAAGAGTCAACAACCTTTAGTAATGATCGTAGATGCAGAAGCCAACTCTTAAGAGATCTGGCCACAGAGGTAGCCGCCAGATTCAGCTTAGGCTACTTTCACACTTGCGTTCGGGGCTCCGCTTGTGAGTTCCGTTTGAAGGCTCTCACAAGCGTCCCCGAACTGATCCGTCCAGCCCTAATGCATTCTGAGTGGATACGGATCCGCTCAGAATGCATCAGTCTGGCACAGTTTGTCCTCCGCTCAGCAGGCGGACACCTGAACGCTGCTTGCAGCGTTCGGGTGTCCGCCTGGCTGTGCGGAGGCAAACGGATCCGTCCAGACTTACAATGGAAGTCAATGGGGACGGATCCATTTGAAGTTGACACAGTATGGCTCAATTTTCAAACGGATCCGTCCCCCATTGACTTTCAATGTAAAGTCAAAACTGATCCGTTTGCACTATCATGATAATGCAAAACGGATCCGTTCTGAACGGAGCCACCGTTTGCATTAATATGAGCGGATCCGATCGAACGCTAGTGTGAAAGTAGCCTTACACAGACGGTGCCATGTCCTAAGTTTTCTTAAAGGCCTTCTGACACCCCACTAAACAGTTTTTTTTTTTTGTTTACTGGTCGCTTCACTTCTCTAAGATGCCGAAGTGAAGCAACCAGACCAAGGTAATATCGTATAAGCTGGTGGGACGCCACCACGAGCGCTTACCGTTTTTGTACCTGTTGGTCTGTCCGGTCATACTGCAAAGATTGAAAAGACTGGCAATCCACCAGTCTTTGCTTCAACACAGCGAGTTAGGAGCGGAATTGTGTATACCCAAGTTATCTTAGATTTGGAAACTTTTACAAAGGCATTATTGTGGTTTTCTATGAGGACCTATCTATGCTGCCATTTTGCCGTTATCAGTCTTATTCCCCAGCTACGTTTACGGTTTATTTCGGATTGTAACATCGCTACTACTGGAATGCGATTCTTACCTTAATTTCTGCCACCATCTGCTACATTGTTGTATTGATGTGTTATTGCTGCTAAACTGCCATATTGCTGCTGTCACATTGTATATTATACACACTACTGATATCACTGCATGAAATTGTCTAGATGTATTAGTTATTTTTATGCTTACATGTCAAAATATCTCATCTTAGTTACACACATATATAGAGTGCCTGGTCTATTCTCTTTAGATATAAATTTAGCCAAGCAATGAATGGGGAGATCTCGGGATCCATGTGAGGTACAGGGTTGGTCCTAGATTTGTTAGCAAGAATGTCATGTACTATATTTCATTTTACATTATTCATGGAATAACCCCTTTAAGACTGGAATCAATCATCCATAGGATCACACAAAGACCCCATATCCTCAAAAGGCAAAGCACAACCTCTTGCTAGTTTAGATAAAAACCACATCTACCTTGGGGCAATCAGACAAAATGTTCTCATCTTGATCCAACTAATCTTCACCTCCTGTTCCTAGGGAGAAACTTTTCCATTAGGGTTCTTCTACGCCCTCGTAATTATAGAATGCAGATTTTTGGGTACTGGGAACACTTATTTTCCTCTAAAGGAGAAAACATCTGATCATGTACATATTTTAGCCTCCAATTTCCAGTGACTACCTTCAACAACTAATTAGTATCTTCAGCTTAAAATAGGCATCTCTACCAGAGTTAGAATTTTCTTCCCAGTCCGAGGGACACTCAGAAGAGGAGGAAGATTGAGATCCTTTGTTCTACATTTACAGGTAGATGGCTGACAGGGTAAAGATAAAATCTGCCGAAGCAGAACAAATCTCCTGTTGTATCAACCCTTAATTTCATCTTATGATAGGACTTCTTACCTTTCTAGTTCATCTGTGCATTTCCTACATATTCTTAATACATTACTGCACACTCAACACCTCAAGGACATGGCTTGATTGCAACATCTATCACTACCAAGGAAGGAGAGGAGGTAATCATTGTCACAGAAAGTACTCACACCTTCACCCCATGCTCACTGCCAAGCTGAAGGATGGCTCCACTTCAGTTTCTGACATGACTGCAGCAGAAAGCATGGAGAAGTGACTGGAAATAAGGTACCTGTATGGAGGTCAGAGGGCAACTGCCGCCTTAAGCCAGAATTTCAGCTAATCTCTGCATACGCAAGCAGATATGTCACCTAGCCAGTGGGCAGTAGACAGACTGATCAGACCCCCAGTGATGACATCACCCGCCAGAGCAGAGATTCTCAGGCAATAGCTAGCCAATATGAGCTGGAGTGACAGTGTCCAGTTGCTGCATCTCCCCACAGACCCATGTTTAAACTGGAGACCTACTTGATCAATTGTAGCCACAAGATAGTACATACAGACACCTTGTAGCCATGCCAATAGCCTAACACAGCCAAACTGCTCCTCTCCCTGCCTGGAAGGGACAAGACACTGAAGAAAACGTTAAGGATAATCTGATGGTCAGGTGCCATCGCATAGGTCACAGGAAAAACAGCTCTGCGAAATCACCATGGCCAATCTAGAGCAAGAACTTCCCCCAACATAGGAATACGGAAATCAGTCCCAAGAGAGAAACTGGAGAATCTTGAAAATCATGACCAGAGGAACAAACAGTTTGTTGGTATTCCTGAACCAGTGTTGGGATATGACCAACCTAACTTCGGAGCTCCCAAAAGCACCGGCGCTTGCTCTACCAGCTGACCCCTTATCCATAAAACAAGCACACAGAATTAGACCTCTCCGGTCTCAAGAAGCCAGCAACATGCACCATAAGCCAGTTAGAACTTGGTCCTTTACAGCTCAGTTCCAGTACTTGGCTATATATGTTAACAGGGAGAAATGCCCTTTAAAAGGGCATCTCAGATTTTTACCCATGAAACTAGTTGACCTGTTGCAAGTGCACTTGGCAGCTGAAGGCGCCTGTGTTCATCCCATTGTCATGTGTCTGCATCGCTTAGAAAAATTTAAGAAAATTTTAATTTTAATTTTTATATGCAAATTAGCCCTTAGGAGCAACAGGGCATTGCTGTGACCCCTAGAGCAGGCAGGCATTCTCAAACTGCGGCCCTCCAGCTGTTGTAGAACTACAACTCCCACAATGCCCTTCTGTAGGCGGATACCTGTAGGCTGTTCAGGCATGCTGGGAGTTGTAGTTCTACAACAGCTGGAGGGCCGCAGTTTGATGATGCCTGTCCTAGAGGCTCTGCTCTCTGCATTTTGACAGGGCCATGGGTCTGCAGAAAATGTGGCAGCTGCAGAAAGCTGAGCCTCTAGGTTAAAAAAAATAAAAAAAAAAACACACCACACACACAGCAAAAACATTAGGTGTGGCCAAAACTACTGTTTGGAACAGTCTTGGAGGAACACACCAGTGAGCTCAGCCACACCAATAGACCCGGAAGACCACAGAAAACAACTGTGGTGGATGACAATTCTTTTCCTGAAGTTGGCCAGCTCAAGAACAGTCTCCAGGAGGTAGGTGTATGTGTGTCAAAGTCAACAATCAAGAGAAGACTTCAGAGTGAATACAGAGGGTTCACCACAAAATGTAAACCATTGGTGAGCCTCAAAAACAGGAAGGCCAGATTAGAGTTTGCCAAACGACATCTAAAAAAAAAAGCCTTCACAGTTCTGGAACATCCCATGGACAGATGAGACCAAGATCAACTTGTACCAGAGTTATGGTAAGAGAAGAGTATGGAGAAGAAAAGGAACGGCTCCACATTGCGTTATAAAAATAAAAAGCGCACTGGTACACACTAGAGGAAAAAACAGAGAAAAGCACCTACAAATTTTTCTGGGATAACTTCATACACAGCAATCACTCACTCTGCCGGATCAGTAGAGACGATGGGCTGTATAAACTATATTTTATCTAGATCTGTACAGTATCCATATACAGTTACAGTCAAGGAACAATAGCATTCTATATTTATGTATTTTAATAGTCAGGTCCATAAATATTGGGCCATCAACACAATTCTAACATTTTTGGCTCTATACACCACCACAATGGATTTGAAATGAAACAAACAAGATGTGCTTTAACTGCAGACTGTCAGCTTTAATTTGAGGGTATTTACATCCAAATCAGGTGAACGGTGTAGGAATTACAACAGTTTGCACATGTGCCTCCCACTTGTTAAGGGACCAAAAGTAATGGGAAGGAATAATCAAACTTTCACTTTCTAATACTTGGTTGCAAATACTTTGTATTCAATTACAGCCTGAAGTCTGGAACGCATAGACATCACCAGACGCTGGGTTTCATCCCTGGTGATGCTCTGCCAGGCCTCTACTGCAACTGTCTTCAGATCTTGCTTGTTCTTGGGGCATTTTCCCTTCAGCAAGTGAAATGCATGCTCATTCAGGTCAGGTGATTGACTCGGCCATTACATAACATTCCACTTCTTTCCCTTAAACTCTTTGGTTGCTTTTGCAGTATGCAGTATGCTTTGGGTCATTGTCCATCTGCATTATGAAGCGCCGGCCAATGAGTTCTGAAGCATTTCAATGAGTTCTGAAGCATTTCAAATTCAGAATTCATCCTGCTGCTTTTGTCAGCAGTCACATCATCAACAAATACAAGAGAACCAGTTCCATTGGCAGCCATACATGCCCATGCCATGACACTACCACCACCATGCTTCACTGATGAGGTGGTATGCTTAGGATCATGAGCAGTTCCTTTCCTTCTCCATACTCATATCAATTTTAGAGTGCCATTGTTGTAAATATGTGGGCAGAACAAAAAAGACCTTTGAAGAAAAGGATTAGCTGAACACATTACAAATATAAAAAAAAAGGGATTTGAAAAGCGGTTTCACAAAACTTTAAAGGGACACTGACAGGCAGTTAGAGCATGTAAAGTGACGTTCTTCTATTGGTCTTAATATGCTTAATTAAACTATAACATTATCACCCCTCGCTGCCTTTCCGTTACTTATAAAGTGTTTTTATCAATATGCAAATTACCTTACTTTGTGCCCAAGGGGCTGTCCCTCATTCAGCTCTGTGCCCAGCCGCGCCCCAACTGCTGTCTCCTAGTGCCGCCCAGCACATTAGTATTCACTGCTCTGGGCAGCTTTTTTTTTTTTTATTTCTCCCGACCCATTGAAATCCCGCACATGCCCAGTACTATCTTCTACTGGAGCAGTGTCCCTTTAAGGAATGTCATAAAGATGATTCTGTACTTGCCTATGCAGCTCTAGAAGGGATTAAGAGACCATGAAGAGGGGGGCAATCACATCGCCAACATGTCAAGGGCAGAATCATGGAAATTTTGAGTTCAATACAATCATTCCCACTGGTCTTAATGCTAAATTAGAAATATTTGGGGTTCCTGTAGACTCTGGGAGGGATGCTGTCTACCAGTACCTCGATCTTCTCTCCCAGTCAGGACCCCCTCCCTTTCCAACTGTAGCCACATGATCTTGAGAGAGAATCAGATATGTACAATTATTCATACCAACTAATACATACTAAAGTCATATTTATGTAATAAATACATTTATGGTAAATAGAAACACTTATAACTAGCTGTCGCGAGTAATATCGCACCACTAACGCAATGAAAACACAACTGATTATACATTTTTTTTTCTAGCTTGACAATTTTTATCCTTGACGATTGATTCTTACGTATTTATCCACTTAACGAATTCAAAAATAGTGTTTATAAGAAAGAGGCCTCATGTCCCAAGAGATCAAAATAGATAAATCCACTCAATATATTACCTGTCTCTGAAGGAACCCCAATTAAAAATTACCTATAAAAGGGCACCCAGATTATGCGTACTGTCTATGACTGATGAAGGAGCAAGTGTGCCCTGAAACGCATATAGTTTAGGTGACAGCACGGAAGATAACATTGAATAATATTCACTTACCCTCACTAAACAGGAGCGCTCTGGAATTGGCAACAAACAGCTGACCCCATCAGCTAATCCAACTAGGAAATCTAGGCGGTCCCGAGACACGTGGGACGCCGAACAAGCGAGACACTCAAACCTTTAGGAGGTTGCCGAGATCAACTTGAATACCGCGCCACTGCCTGCGACTGGTAACGCAACATATTTAAGACAGACATTTACTAACAGCAAATATAAGAACCCCCCAATGTGGCAAGTCACACAGTGACTCAGAACTGTTTATATCCACTTTGTGGGGAAGAACGGGCCCCACACAACTCTTGTTGTTTATTGGCCCTATGGAGTTGAACGGGCCCCACACGCTACTAATATAAACTTTGTGAACCAAGTTTGACATTTGTGAATACTGTTGATACCGCCACACACAAGATTACAGACAGATACATTGTGCGATGTGATTTTGTTGGAATAAAAAGCACACTGGCAGACACTGGAGAAAAATAAAAAATAAAATATTTGAGAAAAGCACCTATTAATTTTTCTAGGATAACTTCATACACCGCAATCCATCACTCTCTGCCGATCAGTAGAGATGATAGGCTGTATAAACTATATTATCTAGATCTGTACAGTATCCATATACAGTTACAATCAAGGAACAATAGCATTCTATATTTATTTTAATATATCTTAGGTTGGTTATTTTATTCTATTATTATCCTAAGCTGGCTATTTAACGATTTACACATATCCTACCAGATAATTGAGTGCCCTCCTTCCATTTATCCTTTTTACCATAAGGCAATATGGGGCTGATCTGGGGCCTGATTGGGGGTCATTCACATTGGGGGTCTGATCTGAGGTCTTGTTGGGGTCTTAACATTGGGGGTCTAATTGATTGTCTGACCTGAGGTCTAATAAAAATATTTTCTTACTGTTCTCCTCTAAAACCTAGGTGCATCTTATAGGGCGAAAAATACGGTATTAGTTTTTGCTTGTAACCCTGTCTTTCTTCCTCCTGCTTGCCTTTAGTTTAGGATGACACATGAATGCCCTGGTTACTTGACATTGCCTCCATCTTTCCCTCAGTCGGTTGTTGGGATTAATGGGGAGTTGCAGATGAAACAGATTTCAGGCGTTACATCTTCATGTAAGACCTGATTGCCAACACCAACCCACCTAGTGGCTACACTACACCCTTTGACCTCTGGTTCCTCTCCTGGAATGATGCAGGTCTCAATACCCCTTTTAAGAGCAATAAAACCTTCACACCTGAAACTTTAAACGTGCCCCTCAACAGTTTTCTATGGCCTAAACGATCAAATCTCCATAGAGGCATACACTGAAGAAATTTTCTGACTAAACACCCTGAGTCAATGCTACCATCATTGATCCAAGACATACAATCATGAAGCCCTACTCCTTGAAGGTCAAATGAGTCCTAGATGGTCTTTGAATGGCGAGTCAAATTGTGGCCACACCAGATACTGACTTTATGAATGCGGGACAATAGTCCCACAGGCAGCCCAACATGCACAGTATCACAGTAACCTATGATGCTGTGCGCGCTGGGACATGTGGCCCGCTAATGGGCACATGTCTCAGAGGGCAACATCTTCCCTATGCCAAGATTCTGGAGTCACTGAACTAACGTGCTCTTAATGAGCACTTTGTGAGCTTGGCAAAGCATGTGACCCAATAGAAAGTGCCAACCAAACTATTCTGTTTCTTACCTTGACCGATAACCCAGATTGTCAGAATTGTTGCTCACAAGGCCTTCTACACTTTGTGTCATGGGAGTTCCCAGTGTATAACGCAACTTGTGGAACCACAATTCTCTTCCTCTCTGAAATCCAAGTTTTATTAAAATGCTGCAGTTGGGCTGCGATAAGATATAATAAAGGGTTAGGCATTGCTAGACTACACGATTCTTTGTTTCTTTGCAGGGTTTCATATCCAATTCTACTTTTTAGTCTTCCACAACAAAAAATAAAAAGACACACACGTTCGGTTTTGTAAAAATAAATAATGCATGGGGATCCATACCGGTGAGTAATGAACGATATATAGGAGCTGCGGCATTAGCACCATCTTGGTCAGATTTCCCCTGCCTACTAGAGACAATGGCAACTTATGCCAGGAAGCAGCTGTCTTGTATGTATCCATGTGGATTAGTGGACACCTCAACTCAAGTATTTGAAGGACGACAACTTTGAGTCTGTCTTTGTCATACCAATCTCAAAGTGGAGACAACAACCGTATCACTGACTTGCTCCAATTAATAAGCAACCCAGACTGCTCGCCAAATTCAGAAATCAGAGCTATGATCAGTTCCATTGAGGCGACTAGATCTCCTACATACAGCAGCATATTGTCTGAGTATAACAAGACTCACTCCTCTATACCTCTCTTCTAAAGCCATGTATTAGTGTAGTTCTGAGCAGGCACAGTAGAGGCTCTTTGGCAATGGCAAACAAGAGGGGACAAAGGACAGCCTCGCCTTCTCCTCAAAAGGCCAACACCAGGGACATGCCCCCATTGACTCTTGGTAAAGGAACAGGCGTCTGAGATTTAAGGATGTGGATTTCTCAGGCACAAAGCAAGATTGATCTTAGTGAATAACATTATTAATGACGCTCAACCCATTAACTAGGACGTTGGCTAGTACTTTAATGTCCACTGTCAACAGGGAAATAGGGCGGTAAGAATCCCCCCCGTGTAGGATCCTTACCTGGTTTTGAGACCAATCGCCTCTGATCGAGCTGGGAAGAATGCCAGTCTGAAGAGAGTCATTGGAGACATCATGGAGATGTGAGTGTAAGATCTCTTGGCATTTCTTGTAAAATTTTCCTGGCAAGCCATCCCCACCGGGTGCCTTCTCATTAGGGAGAGACCTCAATGCCATCTCAAGTTCCTCCAGCAAGATTTCCCCATCAAGCAGCAGTCTATGCTCCACAGAGTATGCATGGCTATGGCTGATAAATAATCTGAGTCAAGCATCAGCTTAGACTTCTATACATCCTTGAAATGAGCATGGAACACTCCCAAGATAGCATCCCCAATAACCAGGTCCCCCTGTATATTTCTAAGAGGTCACACAGGAGGGGCCAGATTGTGTTTTGACGACAGTAGCCAGTAAGTGACCAGCGCTCCCCATAGTGAAAAACTTCTGGGTCTTAAAAAAAAATAAAATATTGCTTATCCCCGCCTCTAACATGCAACTGTTCAACAAACCCTTGGCTTCCTTCCAACTTGCTGCATTCTCCGGTGATGGACGTCAATATATTTACACTCCATGGACAAAACCCCATCAGAGTTCTGCTGTCACAGCTCTGCTTTTGGTCTTGTGCACACTAATACTTTTGATACAGTACAGACCAAAAGTTTGGACACACCTCAAAGTTTTCTTTATTTTCACGACTATGAAAATTGTAGATTCACACTGAAGGCATGAAAACTATGAATTAGCACATGTGGAATTATATACTTAACAAAAAAGTGTGAAACAACTGAAAATATGTCATTCTAGGTTCTTCAAAGTAGCCACCTTTTGCTTTGATTACTGCTTTGCACACTCTTGGCATTCTCTTGATGAGCTTCAAGAGGTAGTCATCTGAAATGGTCTTCCAACAGTCTTGAAGGAGTTCCCAGAGATGCTTAGCACTTGTTGGCCCTTTTGCCTTCACTCTGCGGTCCAGCTCACCCCAAACCATCTCAATTGGATTCAGGTCCAGTGACTGGAGGCCAGGTCATCTGGCGCAGCACCCCATCACTCTCCTTCATGGTCAAATAGCCCTTACACAGCCTGGAGGTGTGTTTGGGTCATTGTCCTGTTGAAAAATAAACGATGGTCCAACTAAAAACGCAAACCGGATGGAATAGCATGCCACTGCAAGACGCTGTGGTAGCCATGCTCGTTCAGTATGCCTTCAATTTTGAATAAATCCCCAACAGTGTCACCAGCAAAGCACCCCCACACCATCACACCTCCTCCATGCTTCATGGTGGGAACCAGGCATGTAGAGTCCATCTGTTCACCTTTTCAGCGACGCACAAAGACACGGTGGTTGGAACCAAAGATCTCAAATTTGGACTCAGACCAAAGCACAGATTTCCACTGGTCTAGTGTCCATTCCTTGTGTTCTTTAGCCCAAACAAGTCTCTTCTGCTTGTTGCCTGTCCTTAGCAGTGGTTTCCTAGCAGATATTCTACCATGAAGGCCTGATTCACACAATCTCCTCTTAACAGTTGTTCTAGAGAGGTGTCTGCTGCTAGAACTCTGTGGCATTGACCTGGTCTCTAACCTGAGCTGCTGTTAACCTGCGATTTCTGAGGCTGGTGACTCGGATGAACTTATCCTCCTCCGCAGAGGTTACTCTTGGTCTTCCTTTCCTGGGGCGGTCCGCATGTGAGCCAGTTTCTTTGTATTGTAGCGCTTGATGTTTTTGTGACTGCACTTGGGGACACTTTCAAAGTTTTTCCAATTTTTCGGACTGACTTTCATTTCTTAAAGTAATGATGACCACTCGTTTTTCTTTAGAATTTTGTATTATGGCAAGAAAAAAAAGCAGCTAACAGTCTATTCAGTAGGGCCATCAGCTGTGTATCCACCTGACTTCTCCACAATGCAACTGATGGTCCCAACCCCATTTATAAGGCAAGAAATCCCACTTCTTAAACCTGACAGGGCACACCTGTGAAGTGAAAACCATTTCAGATGACTACCTCTTGGCATTCTCTTGATGAGCTTCAAGAGTGTGCAAAGCAGTAATCAAAGCAAAAGGTGGCTACTTTGAAGAACCGTTGTTTCACACTTTTGTTATGTATATAATTCCACATGTGTTAATTCATAGTTTTGATGTCTTCAGTGTGAATCTACAATTTTCATAGTCCTGAAAATAAAGAAAATTCTTTGAATGAGAAGGTGCGTCCAAACTTTTGGTCTGTACTGTATATAATCCTCCAACATATGCCTTCATAGCATCCCATACCATGGGTTCAGATGCAGACCGTATGTTGTGACCAAATAAGTCTACAATAGCACTAGAAATTGCAGTACTCATGTTCACTAGATGAAGCCAGAACGGTTTCAGACACCATAGGGGCCTCGGATGGTGCTCCAAAGTCCCTAGACGAAGCTGTAACACAACCAGGGAGTGATCACAAATGCTGCTAGGAAGGTAAGTAACCTCCTCAGTTAGTCATTAAGGATGGGGATCCAGTAACCAGGTCTATTCTGGACAGCAAGTTATGTGAGAAGGAGTAGCACGAGTACTGCCGTTCCCCCTAGTGCATAACTCTCCATAGGTCACATAAATCAATCTCCGATAGCAACCTAGCCAGTGGGGTGGGGGAGCTACCCAGGCCACAGGCAGCTGGCTCAAACTCATCAAGGAACCTATCCAAAGACATATTAAAGTCTACCATTAACAAAATGGGTACATTAGGGAATTTAGCTGCAAATGCAAAAATTATTTTCAGAATCTCACTAGAGTATGGTGGGGGAATGTACACGGCCACAAATATCAGCCTAAAGTGGAATATCGAGCAGTCACATACCAACCGGCCCTCACCATTAATACAAGTATCTCTAGCAGCAAAGGGAAGAGTTCTATGCACTGTAGAGTTTGCCTCAGTAGTGCTGCTTTGGCACATCTCAATATTGCAACCTGCCGCAGTACAGGACAAAAAAAACAGCTAAAACGTTGAAAGGATGGTACTGTAATAAAGAAACTCCCCCTGCCCATTGCAACATTTAGCCAACAGAGTCTTATTAGGAACTGGTATGTAACCAGCTAACCCACAAAGTATTGGATGCAGCTCAAATACCACAGAGTCCACAGTGTCCTTAAAGGGAACCCATCACCATGTTCTGACATAAAACCGAATGTACCATAATACATGTTTACCCTGATAGTTCCCAGCGATCGATCCATAATCTTCTCAGGACTAACTTGTCTTATTTTATCGCATTATAAAGATTTCCTGCCTTTTATGCTAATTAACATAAAGAGTCATATCTTACATGTTTAACCAGAGGAGTCATATTTTCTCAGTCAAGCACCTCAGCTCTGCCTAAGAAACGCCCCTATAGATAAAATCTCACGCATGCGCAATATTCATTTCAGGCAGAACATTCCAGCATGTAGTGGCGTGAGGGGACGGACGACGGCATACACTAAACTATCCGATTGGTCTAACAAAGAAAGGGGAAGTGCATGATTTCGGACGAGATTAGAAGCAGCGAGGGCAGAAATTGGCTGTCAAAGTTTAGGGGGAGGGAAATAGGCTATGATGGTGTGAGGGGGAAGGAATTATTTATGCAAATGAGCCTAACAGCAGAAAAGCTTTATATGGCAATAAAATAGGACAGGTCAGTCCTGAGAAGATCATAGACCAATCACTGGGAACCATCAGGGTACATTCAGTTTTATGTCAGAACATGGTGACAGGTTCCCTTTAAGTGTTGCCACGCAGATCCTTATTATGAGCGTCTAGCCACTGACACACTGCTGCTGGATTATCAAACATGTGTTGTATCTGCCACCACATGCAATCTGGTGGGGTAGATCATTGAATAGGGTAGCTGTAAAGCCCTCAGTTGTTTTCTGACATCCAGGAAGAGTTCTCTTCGTTTTTGTACCCCCGCAGAAAAATCAGGAAACAATAGCCATTTATAGTAAGAGCTGCACAGTCTCATGCGCCCCTGGTGGTGGGTGAAATTGTACAAGGTGAGCCCACTTAATAGCGAATAGGGGAGACAGTCTCTTCCAATTTTATCAGCAAGCCATTTCTCCATAAATGCAACAGCATCAGCTCCCTCAGCGTGTTCAGGCACACCAATTATTTAGACATTACTACATTTCAGTCTATTCTCAAGATCATCAGATTTAGATACAAATCAGTGAGACATTGTGCATTAGACGCTGAAGGTCTCTTTACAGGTGGTACCTAATCCTCCATTGTACTTAAAGACGACCTTTGACTACAATAAAAAAAAAAAATATCTAAACTAAGCAAACAGACATGGAGGGCAGTGCCCAGGGATCTCCCTGCACTTGCCATTATCCCTGGGCGCCGCTCCTTTCTCCCAGTATAGGCTCCAGATTTTCAGCTCAACTGGGAGGAGCCTGCTGGCGTCTCCTTCTCCCAGGCTGTAGTGCTGGGCAATCGGAGCGCTCAGCTCATAGCTGGAGAGTTTTTTTTCCTCTCCGGCTATGAGCCGAGAGCTGCGATTGGCCAGCACTCCAGCCTGGGAGAAGGAGATGCCGGCAGGCTCATCCCAGTTGAGCCGAAAATCTGAAGATACCAGGAGAACGAAGCTGCACCCAGATATAATAGTAAGTGCAGGGAGATCCCTGGGCGCCGCTCTCCATGTCTGTATGCTTAGTTTAGATTTTTTTTTTATTGTAGTGAAAGGTCCTCTTTAATCTGCCCTCGATCTCACAAATCCCCTCCTCCACTTGCCTCGTGTCTTGTCTGATGAGCAAAATTTCCTCCTCAAGACCCCACATATGCGTATTCGAAGAGGCAAGTGCCCTATTGCATTGCGCCACTGCTGCAAAAACATCCTTGATGGTGGGTGTGGCGAATAACGTCAGGAGGGGTATGGTAGATGTCAACTACGTCAATCTCACAATATACGGTATGGACACTGGTTACCAAGGTGTGACATTACACCCTCCTGGAAGAGCGGGTAAGGTCAGCCTTGGTACAGTTTTTACAGATTCCTCCTGTCCACACAGACAAGCTGAGAGCCTTTTCACTGCACCAGTGAAACAGCGCGTTCTCAGCCCGGGAAGACTGCCACCAGTTTGTTTGATACAAGTCCGGTCCGCTAACGGGATTATATAGGGTAAGAAACCAACCCGCGGTAGCGTATAACTAGGCCGAAACACAGACATGGGGATTCGTGATAGATGCAACACAGCCCAAAATTAAAATTATTTAATCGCCTTAAGGGCTCACTAGACACACAAGGAATATATACAGTGATCTGAGGTTAGAAATACAGGTGGTATGGTACAAACAGGGTTAAGGAGAACAAAAGTCAGTTTACCAGATGGATGAGTCCTTTTGAGTTGTGATGAGTTCTTAGCTGTATTCACATGAGGGCAGTGATGTCAGCAGGTTCCTCTAAACACATGGCACGATGTTACCCTCCTTAAGAGAAAAGACACTCCTGCTTGCTGGCACAAGCCTTTTAAACTGTAGCCAGTCCCTCTTCCCAACTCTGGGATGGGTCCCCCCCCCCCTCCCTGCTGATCCTGGCAGCTCAATGACCCACAAAACCGTTTAGGGTTCATAGCTCCAGACCAGAAGGTCACAGGGAGATTGTTCTGGGACCAACAGACCTGCCTGGGTTCCGGCTACAAGTAGAGTCCAAGCATGGTACTGTTATTTAGTTTCTGTGGGGAGATATGTACATCTCCATTCCCTGGCATCCCACCACCAAACCATGACCACAGGCCTGTTCATCGTGGACACAAATGTGTATCTGGTTTGTGCCTGTGATGGCCAGGCGATTCATAATTCCTTATGAACTGCCGGCCCCAGAAAGTCTGATAATTTCGATTGAACAAGGGAGTGGACTAGACTTCCTGCAGAGAGGTCTTACCCGTTCCATTAGCTGGCTGAATGGAAGTGTAAAAAGTTGTAAACACTGGTGGACCGCTAGAGGTCATCTGCCATCTGCTGGCTTTGAAGCAGGACCCCCCCTGTGGAGTTCACTACCTCTGCTATCTAACAGCTGATTGCTGGTATGGGAACATGGCGGACATAAAATATTAATCCATATTCCTCACAGTGGGTTCCATCTCAGGAGCATCCTCCATGTCCATTACTGTACTGACCTCAGTCTGAGCAGTATGGGGCAGGAGCAGAAATTCCCAGTGGCATCTAAGTTCGGATGCCTTGTCTACCTCCAGATCTGGGGTGTTTGCTGAGTGTTGAGGAGCGGGTAAACTTTTCTAGCTGTGCAGCCACTTCTGACATCTTCAAAGCTTGCGCGGCACAATGTTTGGTTGGCGTAGCAAGGCCGCATTCTTTCCCCTCCTTTTCTTTGGACTTTTGGCGCGTCATGTTGTCGCTGGAAGGTGTTGAGTCACAGGGGAAGCAGTTCCACACAGGCTAGTGATAAGTTGTCCAGCAAAACAGCAGTTAAACGATGAATATACAGGAGACTTGGGGTACTTTCACACTTGCGTTGCTGGAATCCAGCAGGCAGTTTGTCGCCGGAACTGCCTTCTGGATCCGGTAATCTGTATGCAAACGGACAACATTTGTAGACTGCTCCAGATGCAGATCAGTCTCACAAATTCATTGCAATACCATCTCTCCGGTTGTCATCTGGAAAAACGGATTCGGTATTTATCTTAGTCACTTTTTTAAAGGTCTGAGCATGCGCAGAGTGCAAAACCGGATAAGTTTTGCTGGAACACTTGGAGCCGGCATTGATGCATTTCAATGTAAAATTATGCCGGATCCAGCATTCCGGCAAGTGTTCCGGAATTTTGGACGGAGAAAATACTGCAGCATGCTGCAGTATTTTCTCCATCCCAAAAATTTAAGAGGGACTGAACTGATGCATCCTGAATGGAATGCTCTCCATTCAGAATGCATTAGGATAAAACTGATCAGTTGTTTTTCTGGTATTGAGCCCCTAGGATGGAACTCAAACACCATGCGTTTGCTTACATGCCCGTCAGGCCACGCCCCCGGTAGTCGTGGTTTTACCACAGCTGGAGTGGCGGAGGTTAGCCATCACAGGTCTAGATCCACACCATAATTATCACAGTAGCTTAGGCTGGATGATACATCTGGCGCATGGCTAGACACTTCCACCTCTATACCAAGCATTGGTTGGCCTAGTTTGAGATATTTAAAAAAACATAATTGTGGCGCAATATGTCACATATTAGGCTGCACCCATTACCACACCCTTTTGAGCTAGGTACAGCTTCTCTAAACCCACATTTTAGAGCAAGTCAAGATCTAAGGGCTGTATTACACCAACAGATTATCTGACCAATCATTGGTCAGATGGCAGTTTACACACAGATCTTTTGTCTTGCACATTAACTATTGGTCTGCTTGGACAGAAACTGGTCAGATAATTTATTGGGGTAATACATACCAGAGTACTCACATTGGTAAATGTGGGCAATTGTCTCCATATATCTTAAAGTTAGTCATCAACATTAATCCAGTGTGTATGGTCCGCTTTCCACCAGATTAGCTGTCTGTACACGAATTCCGATCAGCAACACGGTATGGCAGTCAGGGCTAGTTTAGCACATTTAACTGTACAACCATCCTACCAGATGGAAGCAAATTGTATAAGATAACTTGCCCTCGTTCAGTTTGCATTTGCTGGAAAGCACATCCCATGTTTACAAGGGAAGACATGTTGCCGACAAATGAGCATTTAATTATTGGTCAGCTGATCCCCAACAATTTTTTTTTGTCAACTTCAGAGGATTAGCACACAAGATGTAGGACTTGTGGGCTATTTCTATCCTCCTGCTGCTAGAAAGTAAGCAAATAAGACTAATCTTATCTAGCACCAAAGTAGGATAGTGATAAAACGTGTTAATCCTACCCACAAGTGTTCTTGGAGGGAACAATTCTCTACATATGTGCTGCTTATACACTATAGACGTATAGTAGCACATGCTTTTCTTAACTGTCCCTGAATTTATAGCACAAGTTCTAACAAGGTACCATTTCCCAATGATTTCTAGAAAGTCAGTCAGCTTACAAGCAAGTCTAGAACTTGAAGTTCAAGAAGTCTAGGAGGTGGCACTGGTGAAAAAAGTTGTTACCAATAAGGTACAAAATTGAAAGGTTCCAGTTTAATATACCAGTAATTTGTGTACACTGCTCTATTCCTGGTGGCCCAACAAGCATTGTGGTGGATTGTTCTTTAATTAGCTACCATTCTTAGGCTATGAACCCCCCCACCCGTTAATTGCAAAGCCCTAAATGGAAAACTCGCCAGGTGAGCAGCAACCACAGCAAGTCAAGGAGTAGTCTATGTCCAATCATTGGGGCAGCATTATATAAGCAACGGCACAGTGTTATCAAGAACTTACCTTGATGTTGTGCTGCAGCTTCTTCTGTCCCCTTTTGCCCATGTCCCCAATGGCTCGTCTGCCCTATGCTCATTGTGATGGTGGTGCCAGAAGTGAAGCCTTCACTGCATGACCATGCAGTGAAGACATTAGAAGTTTTGAATGGTGGGTGTCCCAATGACAATGAATCCTCTTGCCCTTTTGCCTCCCGGTTAAGCCTGCTCATTCCTCTCAGAGACCCCCCTCCACTGGTCTGGAAATTGACCCTTTAAGCCTGCATCCACAAAAGGGAAGCATGACGCTTTTAATACTAAATATCACTACATTGTGTTACAATTCTGCCATTGAGTGGCTCCAATATGTAAGAAGCAGCTACATGGAAACTTGTTCATGGGGGAGCAGATGACCTTCTGCAGAAGGTTTACTGACATGTCTGCATATTTGTTGTGTAACAATTTGACCTCTAAATGAAGCAGTTGGGCAGTCATTAGTTTCCAGTGGTCATGAATGAATCTTAAAGGTCAGCCAATATGCTGGCTATGCTATCTACCCTGCTCAGTCACAGGTGACCTTGTAGCTCAGTGTCCCCAACTAAACAAAAAGTAGCTGTATGGGGAATATATACACAACTGGACAAGCCATATGAGCAAGGTCACAAGGTAAACTAGACTTCTTTCCAATAGCACCCAACATTATCCGATTCCCCTGGGGTCTATAGAAGTTTTAAAAGCCCTCATACACCTTATAATATTGACCATTTAACCTGTCAGTTTCAGTGGTGGCCAACTCCTGTGTCGAGGTCCCAACAGATGTGATTATCTCAGGCATCCGGCAGTGGCTCACCCCCCCCACTAAAATACACATACACAGCTACAATGACAGCTATTGAAGGTGTATGGGCATCTTACAGCACTATCACCACAAGATGCAGTGCAATCTGCAGGCACCATGTTATAGAGGAGCTGAGCAGACTCTTGTAGAAAAGGATTCAGAGAAACTTGTCATTTATACATTATTCTGCTCTTTCTGAGCTCATTTGTACACCGGGCTGGCTAATCAGGGGTTAAAGGCAAAGTCACACCATAGCACAATATCACTAAGACAATCGCAAGAATAGGTGGTGTCCAAACTGCTGGCCTATATCAGTTGTACTAGACCTGCACAACACTGGACTGGTGCCTAAAGATTCCAACTGCAGCTGCTCCAGTTCATAGAGTAGCCCAGCTGCACGATATTAGGCTACTTTCACACTCATGGTTTGGGCGGATCAGTCATGGAGCTGCAAAAATTGATCCGTTACAATAAGAATACAACAGGAACGGATCAGTTTGTATTATCTTTAACATACCCAAGACGGATCAGTCATGAACTCCATTGAAAGTCAAAGGGATACAGATCAGTTTCCTATTGTGCAAGAAAACGGATCCGTCCCCATTGACTTACATTGTGTGCCAGGGCGGATCCGTTTGGCTCAGTTTTGGGGGGGCCGCCTCCAGTGTGGAGTGGAGACTGAATGGAGGCAAACTGATGCATTCTGAGCGGATCCTTTTCCATTCAGAATGCATTAGGGCAAAACTGATCTGCTTTGGACAGTTTGTGAGAGCCCTGAACGGATCTCAGAAACGCAAAGCCAAAACACATGTGAAAAGTAGCCCAAGTAAAAAGGAGAGCAAAGGCAGGAGATGGGGTGCTAGCCGATATCGAAAGTTACCCAGGCAACAACATAGTTGGGTTAATTTTATTAGGCTGCAGGTTTTCTCACTGCATTGGTGACTTCATCAGACCACAATCCTAATCTTATCAGTGACAGACAGCCATCGGTTATACAGGGGATGCTATCAAGTCACTGGCAAGATGGCACCTGTGTACAACTGAGCTCAGAAAGAGCAGAGATATAAATGTAAACATTAGTTAGGCCTCATGCACACAACTATAGTATTGGTTCCACAAAAAATTAAATTTAGAACATGTCCTATTCTTGTCTGTTTTGTGGACAAAAATAGGCCTTTGCAACATGCTGTGGGACCTGTGGAGGCAGATGGCTGGTACCTGTGTTTTGTGGATCAGCGATTTGCAGGCTGCAAAAACAGATATGGTTGTGTGCAGGCCTTACACTGACCTTTTTACCATAAAATTATTCAATCTGCTCAGCTCCTCCTGCAGATTGCACTGCATTTCACGGTGACCGGTTCCATTTAGGAGTCAATTCACACGCAGATGATTTCTGGGACCGTATCATACATCTGAATGGGGTTTGTAAATACCCATGTACCTGCTGCAGAAACAACCACATTCACATGTATTAAATAGATTTTAGGCAAAAAAAAATAAAAAATTTGCAACAAAACTGCTAAGACAGTACATTTATGTCAGATGGTCTACAAAGGCTAGTGAAACTTTAAGGCTACGATCACACCAGACAGTTATGTTGCAGCCATGTACCGGGGCCCTTAACCCCTTCTACCCCAGGCCATTTTTGCAAATGTGTCATTGTGCGGTAATAACTTGGAACGCTTTTACTTATCCAAGACATTCTGAGGTTGTTTGTGTGACACATTGTACTTCATGACTGCGGCAAATTTGAGTCGCTATTTCACCTTTATTTAAAAAAATAACTTGGAAAAAGTCAATTTTTCACATTTTTAATGTCTCTACTTTTAGGATAGTAACACCTCAAAATAGTTATTACTTAACATTCCCCATATGTATGCTTTATGTTGGTATCATTTTGTAAAGGTAGTTTATTTTTTTTATATAGTTAGAAGGTTTAGAATTTTAGAAGCAATTTTTCTAATTTCCAAAACCATTTTCACAAGATGTAACAGGAGAAAAAGCACCCCAAAATGTGTTACCCATTTTCTCCTCAATACGGCAACACCCCATATGTGGTAGTAAACTGCTGTAGGGCACATGGCAGGACTCAGAAGGGAAGGAGCACCGTATGGCTTTGGAGCAGAGATTTTGATGTAATGGTTTCGGGCGCCTTTGGTTTTTATTTTTGGGTCGAGTCTTGTGTGTCTGCACCCACCCGATCAGCACGCCGTACCTGTAGTACGGTGCTAGAGCGCAAGTCACATCCCTCAGAGCCATACATGTATGGCATCAGTCGGGAAGGGGTTAACTAAAGGCGGCCGCCCTGTTTAGTCAGTCTGCATTGTTTATGGCCATGCGGCACCTTTAATATTGTGTGGCCGCTAACCACACAGAAAACATTGCTTACCGGTAATTGTTTGTTTTTCTCGATACCCATGACGGCACCCCATGCGACCTCCCATCCGGGACAGGAAACCTGAGAAGATAAAATTCACACCCCCACCATGCACCAGTGATAGTAATAAACAGTACTCCGGGAGAGAGGGAGATCCAATATGGTACATTATATCTCTACAATACTCAAAAGAGAACTCTCAGAAACCTATAGGCAGTAGCGGGCTACTCCGCATATAACCTAATAAAGGGTACTAAGCCCATAATATAATAAATGAAAATTTTGGGGGTGCCGTCATGGGTATCGAGAAAAACAATTACCGGTAAGCAATGTTGTTTTCCCCTCACCCATGACGGCACCCCATGCGAGATAGACTATTAATGACAACCTAGGGGGGGGGGGGGGGGGGGGGGGGACGACAACCGCCTGAAGTACCTTCCTACCAAAGGCGGAATCCGTATGAAGTTGGAGCCTGTAATGCTTCAAAAAAGTATGTTGAGAGCTCCAAGTTGCTGCTCTACAAATTTGAGCCAGGGAGGCATCCGCCTTCTCGGCCCAGGACATAGATACCGCTCGGGTGGAGTGGGCTCCGAACCCTGAAGGGGGCGAGAGACCCTGCGCTAAATAGGCTTCGGAAATGGCCCTTTTCACCCACCTAGTAATAACTGCCGTGGATACTTTCCGCCCCTTATTCCTACCCCAAAACTGAATAAGGAGGTTTTCTTCCAACCGCCAAGCCGAGGTAGACTCTAAATAGGCAAGCAGACATCTTTTGACGTCCAGGCAATGATACTCCCTTTCTAAACTATTAGAGGGATTAGGACAAAAGGATGGAAGGACAACATCCTGACTTCTATGGAAGTCCGAAACCACCTTTGGCTGGAAGGACGGGAGAGGCCTAATAATAACCTTGTCGTCCAAAACCTGGGTATAAGGAGAAAAGGCAGAGAAAGCTTGTATCTGAGATTCTCCTAGCTGAAGTAATGGCCAGTAAAAAGGACATCTTAAAGGAGAGCATGTCTATGGGTATGTCAGACAAGGGCTCAAAAGGTTTCTGTGACAGGGCCGTCAAGACCGTGTTTACGTCCCAAGGAGGGGACAAGGGTCTTATCGAAGGGCGGATCCTGGAGGCTGCTGACAGAAACCTTTTAACCCAAGGGTGCAGGGCCAACTGGGAATCGAAGAAGTAACTCAAGGCTGCCACATGAACTCTTAGTGTGGAAGCCCTAAGCCCCTTATCCAAGCCAGCTTGTAGAAAGTCTAGGACCCTAGAGACATTTGGAGGAGAGAAGGGGGTCAGGACTGATCCCTAAAAAGGAGGAAAAGACTTCCCAAATCTTATTATATTTTCTGGCTGTGGTGGCTTTCCTACTCCCCAACATTGTGGATACTACAGATTGGGACAGACCCCGGCCTAACCAAATCTCCCTTTCAGCCTCCACGCTGCCAGATGCAAAATCTCTGGATTGGGATGCAGGATCGGGCCCTGATATAATAGATCCTCCCGAGGAGGCAGCATCCAAGGGGGGGGGGGGGGCTATTGCTAGGTCTAGGAGGCAGGAGAACCAGGACCTTTTCGGCCACACTGGGGCCACTAGGGTAATTATCGCTTTCTCCCTCTGGACTTTTTTCAGAACCTGCAGGATTAGGGAAAAAGGAGGGAAGGCGTAACCCTCCTCCTGAGACCAATTCTGTGCCAAACCGTCTAAAGCTGTTGGATCGTCCAGACGATTTATGGAGAAGAACCTTTCCACTTTCCTGTTCTTCCTGGAGGCAAATAGGTCGACCGTGGGGAGGCCGAATTTCTGTGTTAACTGGGAGAAGACCTCTGGGTTTAGGCACCAGTCTCCCTGTTTTAGCTGGGTGCGACTCAGAAAATCGGCTACTATGTTCTCTTTCCCTTTTATATGGACTGCCGACAGAGATAGATGTTTCTGTTCTGCTAACTGAAAGATCTGTTGACAAAGTGTTGCCAGAGGAAGTACCCTTGTTCCGCCTTGATGGTTGATGTATGCCACTGTAGTTAAGTTGTCTGAGTATAGGATTATGTTCCTGAAGGATATGTCCGGAGCTATTGCTCTTAGGGCCATCTCTACTGCTTTTAATTCTTTGAAGTTTGAGGTGGCTTTCCTGGTTTTCAAATCCCATCTCCCTTGCCAACTTTTGTTCTCCGAGTGGGCCCCCCAACCCCACGGGCTGGCATCCGTTGTTAATACTATCGGATCCTGAAAGGACCATGGTACTCCGGCTGAGAGATTCTCTGTCACAGTCCACCAAAGGAGAGACACTCTCGCCTCTGCGGATAAGTGGAAAATCCGGTCCAACGACTGCTTGCGGCCGTCCCATTGGCGCAGGATGCATGATTGTAGCTTCCTTGTGTGTGCTTGTGCATATGGGACCGCTGGAAAGGTTGCTGTCAAGTGGCCCAGCACTGCCATTGCCCTCCTGAACGAGCAGAGGTAGGATCTGAAAAGATCCCAAACATGCTCCCTGATGGAGAATATCCTGGTGGACGGGAGGAAGGACTTTTCTACTCGGGAGTCTAACAGGATGCCTAAAAATACACAGCTCTGAGATGGTGTTAGGCAAGACTTTACCCAATTTATTTTCCAGCCCAAGTTCTTTAATAGGGCGCAGGAAACTTCGATGTTTCGAACCAGGCCTTCCTTGGTCTGGGAAATAAACAGGAAGTCGTCTAAATATGGCAGCAACGGAGCCCCTGACAACCTTAGAAAGGAGGCAACTTCCGCAATCACTTTGGTGAAGATTCTGGGGGCTTGAGAAACCCCAAAAGGCAGGGCTCTGTATTGCAGGTGCAGACAATCCCAGACTGCTGTCCTCAAATACTTTTGGGAGGACACATGAATTGGCACGTGGTAGTACGCGTCCTCTAAGTCCAGAGTCGCCATCCAGCAATCCTTTGATAGGAGATCTATGGCCGATCTTATGGTCTCCATACGAAATTTCTTGTAGCTGAGAAATCTGTTTAATCTCTTCAGGTTCAGGATTACCCTGAAGGAGCCGTTGGGTTTTTTCACTAAAAAAAAAGAGGGGAGTAAAACCCTCTGCCCTTCTCTGCCTGCGGAACCGGGACAACCACCCCTTTTTGAAGAAGCAGCAGGACCTCTGACTCTAAGGCCTGTCTTTTGACTAGATCCTTGGAGTAATCTGTCAGAATGAACGAATCCCGGGGACGGGACAGGAGCTCCAACCGGAATCCCTCTCCAATCCCTCCCAAGATCCAGCCATTCTTGGTTATGTTTTTCCAGGCTGGGAGAAACAGAGACAATCTTCCCCCTACCTGAGGTTCGGCGTCATTGCTTATCTTTGGGTCTAGGATCCTGGGATTTAAAAAGGAAACCTCCGGATTTCTTAGGAAATTTATCCTTTTCTCTTCTATCATACTGCCTACCCTTTTGCCTTTTACTTTGGCATCTACGAAAAAAGGGGGGGCGTTGAGGAGCTGGAAACCCCTTCTTTTTGTCTGAGGCTTTTTCAAGTATATAGTCGAGGGAAGATCCAAAGAGCCTGTCACCCTCACAGGGGATAGAACATAACCTAGCCTTAGAACCCTGATCAGCTTTCCAGGACTTCAACCAAATCGCTCTCCTGGCCGCATTGGACATAGCGGATGATCTGGCGGAAAACCTAACTATATCCGTGGAGGCATCGGCTAAAAAATCTACGGCCTTAAAAAAGGTGGGAAGGGAGGCCAACACCTCTTCTCTTGGCTTCTTCTCACTGAGATGCTGTTCTAACTGTTCCAGCCAGATATGCAGTGACCTAGAGACCCATGACGCTGCAACCGCTGGTCTCAGGCAGGTAGAGGATGATTCCCAGGCCTTTTTTAAGTAAAAGTCCGCTTTTTTTATCTAGAGGGTCAGACAGGCTACCTAAATCAAACGGCAGTGCAGACTTCTTAGCAATCTTCGCTACCGGAGCGTCAACCGTGGGGGCCTTGTCCCAACAGGCTGCTACCTTCTCATTAAAAGGATATTTCCTTTTAACGGAGCTTGGGATAAAAAACTTCCTATCGGGATTTTTCCATTCCTTTTTAATCAATGCCTGAACGTTCTCATGAATGGTGAAAACCCTCTGCTTTCTGGGACCTAACCCCTGAAAGGCAATATCTGCTGTCGACTTAGCCCGTTTTTCCTCTTCTAGCTGCATAGTTGCTCTGACTGCTTTAAGGAGGTTTTGGGTGTCTTCGGGTGAGAAATAGGAGCCCCGTTTCTTCCTCCGCTGACGAAGTAGCGTCATTAGAGAGTAACTGGCCCGCTTCTCTCTCTTCCACGTCAGACTGGTCTATATCCGAATCCCTAAAATCTGGAGATTTTTCCGGAGACCGCGGGCGATTTTTACTCAGGGATCTTAAGGAGGCTTTCACCTCTGATCTTATTAAAGATCGCATATTCCTAGAAAGGCTCTGAGATTCCTCCGCCACCAATTTATCGATACATGGGGTGCATAACGGTTTAGAATAGGAGGAAGCTAGGGGGGCCTTGCATCCTGCACACTCCTTATGCTTCGTCTTAGAGGCCGCTTTTTTGGGGGGCTTTACCACCTACACAAATCAAGCAGATAACACCCCATTAGTAAGAAAAAGGTACGTCTCACCAAAGGTCCTTTTCTTTCAGCCCCCACTCCTCAGGACTAGTACCGGACTCGCGGGCCTTGAGGGTTCCAGGGGTTCAGCACGTCCGTCTGCAGGCTCTGACATTCTTGCAGGAATCAAGAGCTTCTTCAGCACCACACTGTGTGCCACATCAGCCGGCTGGGTTCCCCCCCTCTGCCCCATTTATATTTTAAAGGACGCGCCGGGGCACACATCAGCGCTGAACCCGACTTCCGGGTCAAGCCCCGCCCCCCCCCGGCGTCGGGGCGCGCACATGTGCAGACACCCCCTCCGACGCCGCAGGAAGACCGGCAACCCCGGAAGTAAGGAGGGACGCCGCCTGAACACAGCCATAGCGGCTCCCTCAGGCCAGCGCCGGGATGTGAGGGAAGAAGGAGCCCAGACTTACAGGCAGCAGCCCCGGAGAGCATAACGCCACCTGGGGGAGGCCACTCACCGGATAAGAACCTGGGCCTCCCCCCGGCTGCAGGTGAGAACCGACGAGAAGTCTTCCCAGGGACTTCCTATCCGGAGGACAGGAAACCTGAACTGGTGCATGGTGGGGGTGTGAACCTTTTATCTTCTCAGGTTTCCGGTCCCGGATGGGAGGTCCCTGGTCGCATGGGGTGCCGTCATGGGTGAGGGGAAAGACTAATCAGATCTGTCTTTATTAGCTTAAGAGCATGATTCAGCCCGTATGGCTGCGTGGTACTCTACCACACTAGTCGTGCCATAATGGCAGCACACCAGCCATATATAATCTTTTTTTATTGACTGTACATTATGAAATATCGCTCTGACTAAATGTATCCTTCTCAAATGTTTTTAGGCTCCGTGAAACTAGAATTTGCTACCAAGTGCCGCAGAGGGTATCCCTTGTCTTATGTTATCCTCTCCTCTTTCACCATTCCTTTTTTCTCCTTTTCTCTCTTCTGTTTCTCTTCTACTATATACTAATATACTATAATCACCCGAATAAGACCGACTAGTATTCTTCATCCTAATCAACACAGGACCCTACTTCCAGTCTTTGGAACGCACTGCCGTCTTGACAGTGCATCCAACATGTTCCTTCTTCCGGTTTATGGAGCGCACGTCACCTCGTGCGCTCCACTCACAGCAAGTCAGCCTTTGGAACGCACTTCTGCTTTGGTAGTGCGTTCCACGAGCTTCTTCCTTCCGGCCTGTGGAGTGCACCACACAGCGTGCGCTCCACTCACCCACCGCGACATTCCAGCCCCGCGATCCTTTTTAAAGAGCGGGAGCACAATAGTTCATGTCACACCAACCACTCTAGGCGGTCTTTAGACATCCTCCCCCCCCCCCCCCCTCCCCCCTTTGTCACAACTGGTGTAATTTCTTCTTTACCTCTACCCTAGCGGCACAGGTAAGTGAGAGACACCCATCATAGTGTATATAATGTTTGGACCATTTTAAATAGGGGTCCTCTTTTAAAGATTTTGAGAAGTTAGAGAAATTGTGTGAACTATTGTAAATGACTCTTGGAATTTAACTCATGGCAATTCTTTGTAGCCATGTATATCAAGCAGCAACACCTTATGACTAGGGGCATCTGTATACTTGGAATTTCTTATGCATTTTTTACCTGAGGCTACTTTCACACTAGCGTTCGGGGTTCCGCTTGCGAGTTCCGTTTGAAGGCTCTCACAAGCGGCCCCGAGTGGATGCGGATCCGCTCAGAATGCATCAGTATGGCTCCGTTCCGCCTCCATTCCGCTCAGCAGGCGGTCACCCGAACGCTGCTTGCAGCGTTCGGGTGTCCGCCTGGCGCCAAACGGATCAGTCCAGACTTCCAATGCAAGTCAATGGGGACGGATCCGTTTGACGCTGACACAATATGGTGCAATTTCAAACAGATCCGTCCCCCATTGACTTTCAATGCAAAGTCAGGACAGATCCGTCTGACTAACAATTAGATTTTTTTACAGAAATATAATGCAGACGGATACGTTCTGAACGGATGCAAGTGTTTGCATTATAGGTGCGGATCCGTCTGTGCAGATACCAGACGGATCCGCACCGAACGCAAGTGTGAAAGTAGCCACATAATCTGCTATTTTCTTCTGATTGGTTTTCTTTTTATTTCTTGGAGAGAAATGCAAAATACTACTATAGGGCGGTATATCTCAAGTATATAAATGTACCTTCTATGCGGTTTTTATGCTATATATCACCACATGATTGAGGTTTGCCAACAAGCCTTATACTGATTACGTTCTATTGTATAATTGTAGTGCCTGACGAAAGCTGAATTATTGGCCAAAAACGGTCGCACTAAGACGCATTTCACGTCTACTGAATGAAAATAAAATGATCTACTTTCACAAATACTTTTGCTTTGACTACTATACAAAGCACACCAGCCACAACATGGTGATCCCTGGGCTAAAACTGAGTGCTTGAAGTTCATGCCAAAAATAAAAAATTAATTGCTCCACTCACCATTTGTCAACCCTTTATCACAATAAACACAGAAGGAGCCCAGGGGCGTAGTTATAGTTAAAGCAGGAGAGCCATCTATTGGGCCTGAATTTAGAAGGGGCCCACCCAGGAGGATTGAATTAATTTTATTATCAGAGCCCCCTCAGGTGTGTGTGTGTGTATATATATATATATATATATATATATATATATATATATATATATATATATATATATATATATATATATATATATATATATATATATATATATATATACACACACATACACAGGAAACAGACTAAGGGTACTTCCACACCAGCGTTGAGGATCTTGAAAACCATAGGTAAACTGATATCGTTTTTCCAGATCAGTTAGACAGAACCGGTGATATACCGGATCAGTCTCATCCAGAATAACAGATGCAGTATTTACATTTTTGATCAAAAGCGAAACTAGCACCTCCTATATCCCGGCGCAGGTCGGAATACCAAATCCAGCAACCACTGTATGGCATCGGTCTGAGATGTCCGTATGATTTTGTATATGTTAAATAGACGGCAACGCTGCAATTTCCGGACCACTTAGTACTGCATCCGGCATTAATAAATCTCTATAGAAATTAATGCCGATCCGGCAACTGCGGTAGTGTTCCGGGATTTTGGCCAGTCAAATACCGTACAAGGGACGGAACAGAAGACATCCTGATGCATACTGAACGGATTGCTTTCCACTCAGAATTCATTAGGACAAAACTGATTGTTTTCTGGTATTGAGACCCTTTACCGGATTTCAATACCAGAAAAGAATAACGCTGATTTGCTGTGGGGCCCAGTCAGTTCTAGTAACGCCATTGAAGGAGCGAGTTATAGTTAAAGCTGGGTTTACATCATGTTTTGCCGTCCATTTAACATATACAAAAACATACGGACATCTCAGACCGATGCCATACAGTGGTGTCTGCCACCATAGAGTTCCCTTGTAAGAACGTTAATGCCCCGCCCCAACGCATGATGGCAAACAAACCAGATTGGTGAAGCCAGCTGCACTTCAACTAGGGGGCGCCTCACAGATGAAGAACTTGCTATAACTTGCCTCAGTCATGGTTTTGATACCTCGTTTCATTATTCTTGACATTCCTACAATAAACATTCCTCAAAGGCTCTCCACCACTACAATATTGTCCTTCTCTGCCAGAAAAGCTAAGCTAGGAAGCTCCATATGACAACCGGATGCAATATTCTAGACTGGCTAAACGAGCTTGTAACCTGGCCCATGCTGGTTCACAAGAGACCACGACCATAGTTGTAGGGACTCCAGGGAATTTCCTCACACGTATTACGGCATCACTAAGCCAGGGATCTCTTATGACTGGAACTGACATTTTAACCGTTTCTCATTTCCATAGGTAAATTAGCATTCTGACTACTCATTTATGTTGAACCTTCAGGATATACAAGCACATGACTGTCTAAGAAGAAACCATCGAGATCACCATAATACCGAAGCATATTGTGTTTCTTTTATAAGGACTCCCATTCAATAAGATCCCAGGGGTTCATACCAACCATCAGCGGAGAAAATGGGCCTGAAAATGAAGGGTTAAACAGTCCCCATGTAATGCATAGACATGTTGGGCCCTCCAGATGTCGTTTGTAGCCACTCTGGTCGATAGAGGATACAGAATGGGGAGCCCCTCTAATCTAGAATCCCCAATAAGGGATCTGAAACTGGGTCTTCGAAGAACTGTAGGCTTGTTGGCCTGAGCCAACCATGGATAATACTTGGTAAAGCTAGGCCCAACAGAAGAGAAGGAGTGACCTGGTGATTGTTTCCACATGGCAGATTATTAACACAAGACAATAGGATGCTGAGAGTATTAGTGAGGATGTAGGACACCACCTGACCATTGCATAGTGAATCAAGCCTGAGTCATCAGAAAGGCCAGCTCCTCGAGGAAGCCTGTTAGCCAAATGAGGGGCAACATATTGGATTGTCAGCCTCTTCTCAACCTGTGACAGCACATAGATCAGACAGAGGATGAAGAACACAAAGGGAGAGGTGGCTGGAGCCTCACTGGGAGGCAGATGGTTAACCCACTAGAGGAACTGAAGAACCAGGATTAGTGGATCTTCCAGCACCCACCAGTGGTTATAGGTCAAGTTCTCCAGTCCTACCAAAGCACTGCAGCTCCCTGGTTACCCACAAGGTGAGGACATGTACAAACCAAAAGTATGGCACCATCAGTGGCAGAGGGGGCACATATACCCCATGTTTAAGGAAACACATCCTAACACTGACAAAGGAGAGCCCTCACTCCCAGGGCTGGTAGTGCCATTGAGAACAGGCATTGCCCTTTACCAAACCCCTCAGCCTGGCATATGCCACCAGGTAAAGCCTACAGTGGCTTGGTTTCTGCCTCCTATTAATAGAGATGAATGAGGATTGCCGTTTATAGCAAGCCTGAAATGTGCCAGCCGGGTGAAGGCAGCATGTTACCATCTAGGAGGTGGCACAATGCACGAGCTCATTAACCCCTGCGTCACCAATGACAGGCATACTACCATTTTATTAACCCTGGCAGCCGGCCCCATCCCTCCCTGCAGCGGTCATGAATTAGTGACAACTGGAAGCAGGACTACCGGAGGGCAGAGCCATGCCCGGCAGGACTCACCATGAACCCAGCCTTGCTCCGGGTGCAAACAGCAGGTGCCAAGCAGCAGCAGCAACAGCACAAACCCCGAGCAGGACGTGTTCATCTCGATGCACCCGCAGAGGGCCAGCACACCGGGGAAAGCCCGAGCAGGTCGCGGGCTCCGGCTTCCTCCTCTCCAGGCAGACGCCGAACGTTCGCGCTAGATCCGGCCGGCAGAGGAGACGTGCAGCCCCACAGGCGCTCCCTTATAGCAGCGGCGGCGGCAGGCGGCGTGAAGATGAGGAGCTGGAGCGGCAGGCGGCGCCCCCGAGCACGCTCTCACTGGATCCGCTCCACACGTCTCTGTGATCCGGCTCGGCCGCGGATTGCATGATCCGGGAAAACAGGCAGCCCGCTCTGGAGCCGGCGATGAGCGGAGGGTCACCTGACGGGGGAGGGAGTGAAATGGGCGGCGAGCACATGGCGGCGTGTACTGTCAGCCGGGCACCGGGGGAGTGACATGTGTCATGGGGGAGGGGAGCTGCCTCCTGGTGTCCTTCAGGGTGACATGTGCGCCCGTCACCCGGGAGCTCCTGTCAGCTGTACGGGGCTCCACCAGTGGGAAACTACAGCATGGACTGCTGGCTTCTAGCAGGGTATATAGAGCATGGCATTACCTACTGAGCCTATAGACTGTAGTCAGGGCCGGTGCAAGGATTTTTGCCAACACAAGCGAAGCTACATTTTGTCGCCCCCCCTCGCAGCTCACCTGGCCCTGGTCCCGTCTGCAGCAGCTGGCTTCTCCTCTGTGTGGTCCTGGTATCTTCTCTCTGCTTCAGACAATCGCTGGTTTGAGGACCGTATTTTTCGCCCTCTAAGACGCACCTAGGTTTTAGAGGAGGATAATAAGAAAAAAATATTTTCCATTACACCTCAGGTCAGACCAGCAATCAGACCCCCAATGTTAATCAGACCTCAGATCAGACCCCCAATGCCTCAGACATCAGCCTCGATCCATCAGTCATTAGCCCCCCATGTCACATTTCTCCCCCTCCATGTCAAATCACCCCGCTATGTCACATCAGCCCTCCATGTCACATTTCTCCCCCTCCTTTTTACATAATCCCCTCTGTCACATCACTCCCATGTCACATTTCTCCCCCTCCACAACTCACAAGTAAGGCTACTTTCACACTTGCGTTCAGAGCGGATCCGTCTGAGACGGATCCGCTCATATAATGCAGACGGTGGCTCCGTTCCGAACGGATCCGTCTGCATTATATTGTTAAAAAATTTCTAAGTGTGAAAGTAGCCTCAGACGGATCCGTCCAGACTTTACATTGAAAGTCAATGGGGGACGGATCCGTTTGAAAATTGAGCCATATTGTGTCATCTTCAAACGGATCCGTCCCCATTGACTTACATTGTAAGTCTGGACGGATCCGCACGGCCAGGCGGACACCCGAACGCTGCGAGCAGCGTTCAGGTGTCCGCCTGCTGAGCGGAGCGGAGGCTGAACGCTGCCAGACTGATGCATTCTGAGCGGATCCGCGTCCACTCAGAATGCATTAGGTCTGGACGGAAGCGTTCGGGGCCGCTTGTGAGCCCCTTCAAACGGAGCTCACAAGCGGACACCCGAACGCTAGTGTGAAAGTAGCCTAAGTGATTTAAAAAAAAAAGGTTCATTTTTCCGCCCTCCCCCAGGGTGCGCCCTAAGGCAGCCGCTTGGTCTGCCTTATGGTAGCACCGGCCCTGACTAGTCACAATTCTGCTGGTTATTACTGGAGACAGTCAGCAAGCTTGTCACCAGATGCATCCCTAACATCATTTGTTATATTGCTGTACAAGGTCTGGAATAACCAAACACTTCCCACAATGCAGACCATCAGCCCTGGTTAAAGGGGTTCTCCGGCATTTATCCTTAGGTGGGGGCCCGACTTCTGGCATCCTTGTCAATCTCAAAACTCATGTGAGCGCTGCGTCCTCGTCAGTGTTTACCGGCACATCCGTGACATCGTACAGGCGGTGCGGGCTAATTATAAGTGCATGGGATCAGATAAGAGATTTCTGCACTTCTGCTGTGTGTGAACATACCCTAACGTAGGAGCAGTCTACATTATTTATTTACACTTAGGCTACTTTAACACTTGTGGCAGAGTGATCCGGCAAGCAGTTCCGTCGCCGGAATTGCCTGCCGGATCCGTAAATCTGCATTCAAATGGACAGCATTTGTAGACGGATCCGGATGCGGATCCGTCTTACAAATGCATTGCACGAACGGATCCGTCTCTCCGGATGTCATCTAGCACTTTAAGGGTACTTTCACACTAGTGTTAGAAGAATCCAACAGGCAGTTCCGTTGCCGGAACTGCCTGCCGGATCCGGAAATCCGTATGCAAACGGATGTCATTTGTTTCCGGATGCGGATCTGCCTGACAAATGCATTGAAATACCGGATCCTTCTCTCAGGTGTCATCCAGAAAAACTGATCCGGTATTTATTTGCTTCACATTTTTAAAGGTCTGCGCATGCGCAGACCGGGAAACCGGATCCGTTTTTCCGGAACACTTAGCACCGGATCCGGCGTTAATACATTTCAATAGAAATTAAGTGTTCCGGAATTTTGGCCGGAGAAAATACCGCAGCATGCTGCAGTATTTTCTCCAGGCAAATACCATAAAAGAGACTGAACTGAAGACAACTGAACGGATCGCTTACATCCACATAAGGAGTCCAGATCAAAATGTTTAATTCCTAACTGCCCCCTTTTCCCCGCTCAAAGCTGTGCTGAAATATGCAGTCCGACTGCTAACATAACGGAGAGGACTCATGCGCATGCACCGTGGTCCTGACAATGTATTTTTGCACATCTTTAACCCCTTTCTGACATGGCCATTTTATGTTTTATACTC
Source organism: Bufo gargarizans (assembly GCF_014858855.1). Taxonomy (NCBI): domain Eukaryota; kingdom Metazoa; phylum Chordata; class Amphibia; order Anura; family Bufonidae; genus Bufo; species Bufo gargarizans. The sequence continues at coordinate 452,440,946 of NC_058080.1, forward strand.
CCTGCCTTCCCGAAGCCATTTCTTTTTCTTTTCACATAGCCTTATTGTTTTTTGCAGGATTAGTTGCACTTTCTAATGGCACCATTTCATATTGCATACGATGTAGTGAGAAGCTGGGAAAGAAAATGCAATTCTACCACAGATTTCAAGAGCTTTGTTTTCACAGCATTCCCTGTGCAGTAACCTGACCTGTTTCCTTCATTCTCTTGCTCACTACGATTATAGAAACACCACATTTATATAGTTTTTCTTCTATTTGAAGAAAATGAGCGGCACCAGAGGACGGCGGGCCGGCTGTCTTTAGTTGGCCGGCGCATGCGCAATATGAAAAGCTGTTCCTCTGCCCATAATGGGCAGAGCAGTGCGCAGGGCCAGTTCCCAGCCTGACTTCTTCTCTTGCTGCTCGTGACGTCCGCCGGCTGGAGGCAGAGGAGGAGGTAATAATAGGACAGAAGGGCGGGCCAGAGGGCTGAAAGGGGTGTGTTTTTCTGGGCACATCGCCCAATAACGCCGCCCCTGGGCACCTTTAGAAAATCATTTGCATACGTTTAAAAAGTGTTTTTTTCATGATCTGGACGAGAGACACAGAAAACAAAGGTAACATTGTAATGAGGGTCAAAGAGTCTATAACCTGATCTGAGCGGTCTAAAATGCTCAGATTAGGTGAAAGACTCCCTTTAAGTCTACAGAGCTGTGTGAGGGCTCATTTTTTGCACCACAATCTGTAGTTTTCAGTGATATTTTGGAGGGTGTAAAACTTTTTGATCACTTTTTATAAAACATTTTTTGAGATTAAGTGACAAAATATTGATGAATTGACCATGTTGATTTTTTTTCTTCATTATGGTGGACACCGTATGGGAAGTACATTTATATTTTAAATACATAAAAACAGAATGCAATGATTTGCAAATCTCATAGTCCCGTATTATTCAGAATAGATCATAGAACACATATCAGATCAGAAAGTGAGACATTTTTACCATTTCATGAAAACAACTCATTTATAACTTGATGACAGCAAAGCATCTAAAAAAAAGTTGGGTCAGGGCCATGTCTACCATTGTGTAGCTTCTCTTCTTTTATCAACAGTCTGTAAGGCTACATTCACACGACAGTGGAAAAAAAGTCAGTTAAAAACTTAACAAAGTAGCATAGTACCCGCCTCCAAAACAGCCCCCGGCAGCGCTATAGACGACCCATCTGTGCTGGTGATGTCACCGGGTTCATTGCTAGGCAGAAGTCTCCACTTAGCATAGTGATGTGAAGCCTGCTACGTCACCGCCCCACAGAACAAACATAGACTTGTGATGCAGCTTGGCAAGGGGGAGCATCAGAGCAAGGAAATGCATGTGTAGTGTAAGAAGGTACAAGGAATCATCGTGGATGATAGGTACGTGTCACCGAGGTTCCTGGCCTCGGTGGAGTAAGAGCCGGTTTTTATGTGTCAGCAGCAGTTGCTGTTTGACACCTTGATACTTAGTATGGCTATAATAGCTGATCTGGGACGGCTCTTACTGGGAGTAGTCAAAGTGCTGGGTGGGTGACTACTCCTCATGTTCCAGGCCGGGTTTTGCCAGGCATAAAAAAACAGCCAGCACTGCCAGGTGGAGAGAATTACCTCTGTCTGACAGTGGAGCTCAGGAGGTATGAGTGCTGGGATCTGAGGGCTGTGTTGGGATCTGCGGCTTGAGCCGGGCTGGAGGGCTCAGACCCCTGTGAGGGCGAACAGGCCGCCTAACACCTGCCGGTGGACTTGGCAAGGCAGAACTTCCAACAGGGTGTGAAGTAATACCCAGGAGAAAAGGTGACTGTTTTGTATATGAACTTTTCATGTGTGTGAACGATCACCAAGCAACTTGCGTTTTTGTTTTGCTTTCACGTGTGAATAAACACTGATGCTTTGAACCAAGAACTTGTACTTTGCCTCTGTGCTGCACCCGCTAATCCTAACTACCAGAGGTAAATCCTCACAATAGTCTAAAAATAAAGAACGGCTTATACCCAGGTTCAGCCCTGAACCCGGAAAACCCCTTTAATTGAGCTTAGTCCCAGAGAAGACAGTGGCGTTTCTAGATTGTGTTGACCTATATCTTCTTCTTTGCATGTTATAGCTTTGATTTGCATTTGTGGATTGCACAGCGAACTGTTCACAGACAATGATTTCTTTCTGGAAGTGTTTCTGAGCCCATGCAGTGATTTCCAGTACAGGATCATGCCTGTTTTTAATGCAATGTCGCCTGAGGGCCCATAGATCACGATTATCCGGTACTGACCATCGGCCTTGTCCTTTTGATGATATTACGTACTGTGAATGGTTGGACATGTTACATTTTTTGGCGGTGCGGACAAATCACGGACCCATTCAAGTTGAATAGGTCTGCAGCAGCCGCACCGATGATGCCTGTGCATTGGGGGCTGCAAATTGCGGTCCCCAATCCATGGAACGGCTGGCACATGTTCGTGTGCATGAGCCCTTAGCTGTTTTTTTATTAGTACCACTTACTTTTCTAGCCCTTTGTTGCCCTGTCCCAACTTTTTTGAGATGTGTTGCTGCCATCAAGTTCTAAATCAGTTCATTATTTTCATGAAATGTGTTCTATGATCCATTGTGAATAAAATATGGGTCTGAGATTTGGAAATCATTGCACTGTTTTTAGTTACACTTTACACTGCGTCCCAACTTTTTTGGAATTGAGGTTGTATAAAATCCTGCAATTTTCACACTACTAGGTCCATATAGGACACGATGTCCTGTACAGATAGCTTTTCAGTAGCCGTTGTCATTATCACCACAGGCAGAATTACAATGACAAGTAACACCTCTGTATAGATAACACAGGGTCCACCACTCACAGTAGGTGAAGTCACAGCTGATCAGCTCCCTCCTGACATCTACACAGGTCACAGAGCATGCCTAGAAAACTCTCCCATGTAAGTCAATGTCAAAATCGGCTCCCATCCATTGTGTCTATGGCCGTTTTGGCGGCTCGGATGCGGACCCATTCATTTGAATGAGGCCGCAAAAGATCCGGACAGCACTCCGTGCAGACAAGAAAAGGCATTTATATTGAAGGCTGTCCATTCCGCAAATTGCTGAACGTGCACGGACGCCATCTGTGTTTTGCGGATCTGCGATTTGCGGACCGCAAAACCAACCACGGTCGTGTGCATGAAGCCTTATTCTAACGTGTCTCAGTGGTGCTTCAGAAGATGTTTAAAATGTCACATACCCTTTAGGCTACCTGCACACGTTGCGGATTACGCACGTTTTTCCCCATGCAGATTCTTTTGCCGAAAAACCTCAAAGTAACACAGTACCAGCAAAGTGTATGAGTCTGGACAAATCTCACGTACACTTGCCGTTTCCGTTCCATTCGTCAATTGACCTCCCGTTTCGGGATTTTGAAATCCGCAGCCTGTCAATTTTTTGTGCAGTTCCTCCGAGCGGATTTCACTCTTTTCAATGTGAGGATGAGATCTGCAGCAAAACCGTATCAAATCCGCACCAAAAACCGCAAGTAACACATGCCGCACGGACATTCATGCGGAATTTCTGCAAGACAGTCCGCACCAAGGTGCAGGTACCTTTAATGTAAGCAACTCCGACATGGTGTCATAGAAGATGAAGAGGCACAGTTGCAAGGTAATGATCAGGTACAGCGTGATGCTGCTATGTCAACATTAGGATTACTTGGTAATTATGAGAACACTTTGAATATAATCTTGACTGTCAAAAAAAAAAGATGAGATTTCTTCTTGCAACCTCAGCTGTTATTTCTGCTGTCATAAGACGTCTCTGCCATGATCGTCTCCCTGTGGGGCAGAGTATACTGTGACCAGGCCGGTGACATGCACACTTTTGCATAATTAGAGAACGCTGTGTGAATGGCTATTTATGGGGCAGGACTGTTTGCATATACAGCGCTGCATGTTGACAGACTGCTTGTATGGAGAGCATTGTGTGAGGGTTGGGCTTTTCACCCAGGGCTCCATAGTAATGAAAGGCCGGGTTCTTATTGGGCATTGAAAGGTGACAGGGCCTCTTTGTATGCGCAAGGGGCTGCCACTCCACACAGTGGTGCCTGACAAGGATCACGTCCTACAAATATCAATGGCTGAAAACGACATACATGCTCCTGGCCTGCCAGGCAGATTGGAGTTCTCCTGTAGCGTTATGAGCTGCTGCTTTGTATTTCACATTAGTCTATTTAATCAATGTTAAAATATATATATATTCATTCATTAATAATTGCATCGAAATTCAGACAGAACTGATATGTATCAGATTAACAGAATATTACCAATTAACTAAGGATTACAGTATATAGTTTATATATATATTTTTTTTTTATAAAATATGCATCTCTAATAAGTTTGTGAGTCTATTAACCCCAGCCTGTTTTGGGCTTTGGTGACTAAGCAGTTTTTTCATTTTTTTTCATTGCTGCATTCCGAGGGCTATAACTTTAGGCTTCATGCACACGACTGTAGTTCTGGTCCGCATCCGAGCCGCAGTTTTGGCGGCTCAGCTGCGGACCCATTCACTTCGGTGGGGCCGCAAAAGATGCGGACAGCGCTCCGTGTGCTGTCCGCATCCGTTGCTCCGTTCCGTGGCCCCTCAAAAAAATAAATAACATGTCCTATTCTTGTCCACGCTTTGCGGACAAGAATAGGCAGTTATATTAAAGGCTGTCTGTGCCGTTCCGCAAATTGCAGAACGCGCATGGACGCCATCCGTGTTTTGCGGATCCGCGATTTGCGGACCGCAAAACACACCACGGCCGTGTGCATGTAGCCTTACCTGTATGAGGGCTTGTTTTATATGGGACAAGTTGTAGTTTTAACTGGCACCATTTTGAGGTACATATTAGGCTACTTTCACACTTGCGTTGTCAATTCTGGTATTGAGATCCGGCAGGATATTAATACCGGAATTAAATTGATCCATTTTGATAAAAAAAATCAGGATGCATCCGTTCAATTAGGATGTGGTTGTGTGAAATCAGAAGGGTATAAAAACAGATCCCTCACTAAATACAATGAAAGTCAATAGGCTTCTAAAAAAAACGTATCCGTCACCATTAACTTACATTGTTTTCAGTGCCGAATCCGTTATTTTCCTTTTTTATAACCGGACACAAAACCGCTGCAAGCTGCAGTTTTGTGTCCGGTCACAAAACAGAATGCTGCCGGAACGGAAGACCTCCTGATGCATCCTGAACGGATCTCTTTCCATTCAGAATGTATAAGGACTAAACAGAAACTTTTTTTTTTCCGGTATTGAGATCCTCTGCTGATCTCAATACCGGGAAACAACAACGCAAGAGTGAAAGTAGCCTAACTTATTGATTAACTTATATTAACTCTTTCTTGGGGAGGATGGGAAAAAAAACATCAATACCACCATTCAGTTTTTGCATAGTAAATTTTGCAACGTTCACTTTGCGGCATAAATAACATGATCATTTTATTCTCCGGGTCAGTATAATTCCAGCAATACCAAATAAATATAGGGGGTCATTTATGACCAGATATATGCCACCATAGTGCGGCAGAATCTGCAACTTCTCCCTGCTCACGCCAGGTCTAGAAAAGTGGACGTGGTGTGGGCAAGGAAGCAGACGGGCCAGCAGGTCTCATTCTTCATTTTCTACTCCTGGTTTAGGTGTAGAAAATGGTCTAAATGTAACACAGCAAGGAAGCTGTCTTACATTTAGAAGCTGCAGTGGATCCGCCGCAGTTATGTAGAGGCCTGTGCCTCTACATAACTTCGGCAGTCCACCACCAGCTTTAGGGGATATTAAGACTGGCGTCTAAAATGCCAGTCCTAATAAATGTACCCCATAGTTTTTTTTTCACATTTGACTCCTTTTGCAAGATAAAAACCCCATTTAAGAAAAAAATGTTTTTGCATCACCGCATCCCAAGACCCATAACTTTTTTATTTTTCTTTCTATGGAGCTGTGTGAGGCCTTGATTTTGTGGGATAACTTGAAGTTTTCATTTATATATATTTTTTTGATACATAACACTTTTTAATTCCTTTTTTTGTCGTAAGTAAGCAAAAAACAGCAATTCTGGCAGTTTTTTTTTTTTTTACGGCATTCACCATGTGGCTTGTTATGGACACAGTAATACCAAATATGTGAAGGGAATTTTATTTTTGAAATGTTTTTAATTGAAAAGAAAATTTTGAGTGGAAAAAGTAGAATTTTTTTTAAACTTTAATTTTTTTTTTTTACTAAAACTTTATTTAACCACTTAAGGACCACAGGTTTATACCCCCCTAGTGACCAGGCCCTTTTTTACAAATCGCCACTTCACAACTTTAACGGTTTATTGCTCGGTCATGCAACTTGGCACCCAAATGAATTTTACCTCCTTTTCTTCTCACAAATACAGCTTTCCTTTGGTGGTATTTGATTGCTGCTAAGATTTTTATTTTTTCCGATATTAATCAAAATAGGCCGCAATTTTCAAAAAAAAAGTGTATTTTTAACTTTCTCTGGTTAAATTGTTCAAATATAATTACATTTCTATACAAGTTTGTGTCAGAATTTATTGTGCTACATGTCTTTGATAAAAAAAATCCAATAAGTGTATATTTATTGGTTTGCGCAAAAGTTATAGCGTTTACAAACTATGGTACAAAAATGTGAATTTCCGCATTTTGAAGCAGCTCTGACTTTCTGAGCACCTGTCATGTTTCTTGAGGTGCTAGAATGCCAGGATAGTATAAATACCCCACAAGTGACCCCATTTTGGAAAGAAGACACCCCAAGGTATTCTGTGTGGGGCATGGCGAGTTCCTAGAATATATATATTTTTTTGCCACAAGTTAGCGGAAAGTGATTCATTTATTTTAATTTTTTATTTTCTTACAAAGTCTTATATTCCACTAACTTGTGACAAAAAATTAAATTTTACATGAAAACGCCATGTCCCTCACGAAATACCTTGGGGTGTCTTCTTTCCAAAATGGGGTCACTTGTGGGGTATTTATACTGCCCTGGCATTTTAGGGGACTTAAAGCGTGAGAATTAGTTTGGAATCCAAATGCGTAAAAAATGCCCTGTGAAATCCTAAAGGTACTAATTAGAATTTGGGCCCCTTTGCGCACCTAGGCTGCAAAAAAGTGTCACACATGTGGTATCGCTGTACTCAGAAGAAGTAGGGCAATGTGTTTTGGGGTGTATTTTTACATATACCCATGCTGGGTGAGAGAAATATCTCTGTAAAAGACAACTTTTCCCATTTTTTTATACAAAGTTGTCATTTCCAGAGATATTTCTCTCACCCAGCATGGGTATATGTAAAAAGACACCCCAAAACACATTGCCCTACTTCTCCTGAGTACGGCGATACCACGTGTGACACTTTTTTGCAGCCTAGGTGCACAAAGTGGCCCAAATTCCAATGAGTACCTTTAGGATTTCACAGGGCATTTTTTACACATTTGGATTCCAAACTACTTCTCACGCTTTAGGGCCCCTAAAATGCCAGGGCAGTATAAATACCTCACAATTGACCCCATTTTGAAAATAAGACACCCCAAGGTATTCCGTGAGGGGCATGGTGAGTTCCTAGAATATATTTTTTGGGGGCACAAGTTAGCGGGAATTTTTTTTTTTTTTTTTTTTTTTTTCTCACAAAGTCTCCCTTTCCGCTAACTTGGGACAAAAAGTTCAATCTTTCCTGGACTCAATCTGCCCCTCAGCGAATACCTTGGGGTGTCTTCTTTCCAAAATTTGTGGGGTTTTTGTACTGCCCTGGCATTTGAGGGTCTCCACAATCATTACATGTATGGCCAGCATTAGGAGTTTCTGCTATTCTCCTTATATTGAGCATATGGGTAATGAGATTTTTTTTTTCCATTCAGCCTCTGGGCTGAAAGAAAAAATGAACAGCACAGATTTCTTCATTCGCATCGATCAATGTGGATGAAAAAATCTCTGCCAAAAAATGTGCAAAAAAAAAAAAAAGGAAGGGAAAGGCGTCTGCCAGGACATAGGAGCTCCGCCCAACATCCAAACCCACTTAGCTCGTATGCCCTGGCAAACTCGATTTCTCCATTCAAATCAATCGATGTGGATGAATAAATTATTGCCAGAATTTTTTTTTTTATATAAAAAATGTTTGCCAAAGCATACGAACTCTGCCCCTCAGCTCATAAGCCTCGGCGAACGTATCTTTTTTACTGCAGAGGAGAAATCTCGTCTTGCAGTGCCGCATACACCGACTTTGTGTAATCCGACAGCAGCGCAATGCTTCTGTCAGAATGCACATCAGTGCTGCAGCTGGTTGATCGGTTGGTCCACCTAGAAGGTAAAAAAAAACAGGCCGCAACGCAATACATTTATTAACATTAACTTTATATAACATTTGAACAGAACATTAACTTTTATAAACTTTATTGAACTTTTGAAACAGAACATTAACTTTTTTGCTTACCTGTGATTTTTTTTTTACCTTTAGTGGATAAACCCCTCCTTCCCCATGGGACAATGTGCAAAGTGCAAATCGCCCAGAGATGTGGCGAAGTACATTATGCACTTTGTCCCAGGTGAAAGGAGAGGTTTGTGGCAGCACTGTGTGAAAGGGCCCTAAGACCCCTGTGTGCCTGTCCTGCTTCACGCAATACCTACACTAATAGTGTACCTGTGTGTGGTACTTGCGGAAACACTCCCCTATGCATAGGGCAGGCTGGTCAGGACAGTCGGGACAAAAAAAGGTGGTGTCACGCCTTATTCCACCCCTGCTACAGACACAACATCTTTTTCTTGGGGAACATTGAGTTGGGGTACCAGGATAGACACTGGGGAAGTGTCTGCCATGTAGCCGGCTCACTACATCAGGGACTTGGGGCACGGACCCTCCTGGATACAGGATTTCAGAAATGATCTCTTCCTGGAATTTTAGGAAGGATCCTGTTCTCCCAGCCTTACTGTAGAGAACAAAACTATTATACATAGCCAATTGAATTAAATAAACAGACACCTTCTTATACCAGCGTCTGGTGCGGCGGGACTCTAAATAGGGAACCAACATCTGGTCATTGAAGTCCACCCCTCCCATGTGAAGGTTATAGTCGTGGACAGAGAGGGGTTTCTCAATGACTCTAGTTGCCCTTTCAATTTGCACTTTCGTGTCTGCGTGAATGGTGGACAGAAGGTAAACGTCCCTCTTGTCCCTCCACTTCACCGCAAGCAGTTCTTGGTCACACAAGGCAGCCCTCTCCCCCCGTGAAAGTCGAGTATTAACGAGCCGTTGGGGTAAGCCCCGGCGACTAGGTCGCGCGGTGCCACAGCATTAAATTCTGACTAGATGTAAGTGCGGAAAGAGGGCCACGCTTGAGTAAAAATTGTCCACGTATAAGTGGTACCCCTTGTGGAGTAAGGGTGACACCAAGTCCCAGACAATCTTGCCACTGCTCCACAGGTAGTCAGGATATCCGACCGGCTCCAGTTTTGAGTCTTTTCCCTCATAGACCCTAAAACGATATGTATAGCCTGTGGCCCTTTCACAGAGCTTATATAGTTTGACCCCATACCGGGCGCGCTTGCTGGGGATGTACTGTTTGATGCCAAAGCGCCCGATAAGTGTACTAGGGACTCGTCTATGCAGATGTTCTGATTGGGGGTATACGTGTAGTGTACGGGAGAGTAATACCCCGTCACTACAGAAGGGTCACTTGGGTATTGTCGTTCCCCCTGTATTTATGGGGAGGTTGGTATGAAACATCTTGTTAACTGTAATGCTATGTACTTCCTGTTACTGTGAAAGGTGCATGTGCAGGCCGGCTAGGGTGTCATTCCAGCTCTGAGTCACTAGAGGGAGCTAGGGAACCCTAGTTTATATAAGGCCCAGTCAGGAAGTAGTAGTAGGTTCAGACAGTGGGAGCAGAGGTCAGAAATGATCCTGTGTCTGAGTGAAGGCCAGGCTATGGGCCTGTGAGAGCAGAGCAGGCCTGAAGCCTGCCGACTAGGAGAGGGTAGTAAAGGCCCTGTAACCGGGTTCCGGATCCAAGGAAAAGGTTCCCCTCCTGAGTCATCATCCGTTTAGCTGAAACAGCATAAGCAAGCCACCAGCCAAGACACAGACTACCACAGAGGCCGATCAGATAAAGCAAGAGGTACTCAAGATAACAGAGGAGGTACTAGATAAGGACAGCTTCAAGGGTACGCCAGATAAAGGGCATTAGACCTTTGAGAGAAAGTCACATGTTTCAGGACCAGTCAGGAATAGTGTGCAAGCCGCCTGTACTGCATCTCCTGTAATCAACACTCTGTATAAAACATTGCTAAGACCGGCCATTCTGTACTTCCAAGAACCAGCTGTATTCCAATAGTAACCAACTGTCTTTCATGGAACTGCGCTTCCAACTGCGTCCATGTGTTATACTCACTGATATTCAGTAAAAGTTCCAGTTTTTGTTGGCTATCCTATGCTTGCTTCATTCTTCTACAATACCATACACGGCGTGTCACCGTTTAATTGACACTGGCGTCACGAACTTTTAAATACCTGCCTGTTCCAGTATTTGCCCCAATTGAAGACGACAGTGGATCCCAGGTTAGTGAGTCAATCTGCACTACAAAGCCCAGCATACACTACTGACCCCCTGGGACACTGCATACGCATCTGCAAATCTGGATGACAAATGGTCTATGAGGGGCCGAAGTTTGTGGAGCCAGACATAAGCAAGGTGGCCTCTTGGATGACAGGTTTTGTTGTCAGCGAAATGCATAAAGCACATGATGACCTCAAAACGTGCCCTGGACATTGCAGCAGAGAACATGGGCATGTAATGTCTTTAGACCAATAGGACCGCAATACATTTTTTTTAGTTAGATCCATGCTGAGGATAAGGCCCAAAAAAATTTTACATTCGGAAACTGTGGCTTGTTTCCACCGGTAAGGCTGGGCATAGAAGCTTTCCGGATTGGCAGTAATATAGTCTGCGGCGTATCGGTTGGTTTCTGCCACAACAAAGTCATAGAGATCCGCGGTGAAGAACAGCTAAAAAAACTCGAGGGCTGATCCTAAATGAGCTGTCTCCACGCGAACTCCAGAGTGGGCTGTGAAAGGGGAAGCAGGGGAGTGCCAATTAGGGTTTGCCAGCACCTCTGGGAGACTAAGAGCTCTATGGGCCTGTGAACGTGGTGGCTGCGACGGGGGAGTTACTGCACGTGCCACCGTACCAGCTTGAACTGCCCTTCTGGTGCTCGCCACTTCACCAGGGAATACGGCAGTGCTGGTAGAAGGTCCAGGATGTGCTGCGCTGCTGGTGTATGCCGCACCATAAACAAGATCAGCGCTAGCACCACTCTGCTGCAAATGAGGCTCATCACGCGGGTATGCAGAACACTGACATGGGATCGTGTACTCAAGAAAATCCCAGCAGTCGTGTCTTCTCAATCAATCGAATATTTTTATTTCAACAAGGAAATGTCCACAATCCTGGACGCGTTTCGGCTAGCATGCCTTCATCAACAGGTACAGATATGTATAATGATCTGGTTTATATAAGAGGATACACTCCTCCCCCTATGAAAACCTCACCTACTCCCATTATCCGCACAGATGATGGGAGGGGTCCATAATTAACAAAGAAACACCCATATTAACACTTTATATGGGTCTGTGTCTCAGACTAAATTTCACAATAACATATATATCAAGAAACAGTACAGGAAGTATAATATATTTATAGATACTTAAATGCCATATATTGGAATTGGAAATGGAAATGTAAGTATAATATTAACTTGTGCTCGGCTCAGCTATCAGAAACGTATCGAGAACCTGATGACCATACCTATCTATCTCTAAAGCAGTAGAATTGTGCCGTAACTGCTGTAGGAAGAGAAACCTAAAGAGGGCCAAAAAGAGGAACCCGAACTAATCGATACACAGTAGGTTTATTGAGTTACATTAACAGTTTGTGAAAAGCCATGGACAGCTCACTATGCATATTTGGGATATAACGACCATAACATGAAGACTTCCATCTACCTAGCCTTTTAATTACATGAACCGGTACCCCATTGCTAGATGCCGCGGAAGCTGCGCCCATTCTAAATGAGTGACCAGTAATAGACCGAGGGTTAATGCCGGTATTGACCAGCAACATGCGTATATGTTTGATGAACACCGATAAACTGAGGGGTTTGCGGGCTATAGTGAACAATGCGGCATCCTCTGGACTGTCTGAGATAAACGTCAACCATTGCTGAATGGTCTTAACAGGACACCACCTATTGTTCGTAGGGAAATATCTGATCTCTATTACTTCCCCTGGTAAAGCTGTTTTGGAGTGAGGTAACTTGAGTACATAAGTATCACCGTCCCGACTCAAGTGCTTTTTCTTTAAATACGTGGAGGAGGCCGCACTACACGTGAATTCCCCCGGCCTAAGGAACCCAAAGAAACCCACGTATAATGCGGTTTTGATAGCAAGACTGATATCATACCCGAAGGGTCTTCTATCTAGAGAATCAGACAATAACTTGAATGTCATGCCTGATAGAGGTTGCCGGGTGACCTGAGTTTTGACTGCTTCTTTCTGGATACCTCTCAGAACTGCCCTAATGGGGTGCGCTGAAAAGAGAGATGGTTCCTCAGGGCGGAGTAAATGGAAAAAATGCTGAATCCCTGCCAGATATATTTTAATTGTACTGAAAGCCAATTTCAGCTGAGAGTGGCAAAACCCGATGAATGCCATTATATAGGAGATATGCCCCATACCCTCCGCCGGGTACGATTCACTGAACTTCGTGAACCATGCCCATGCCGTGTTGTAGAGTTTAATCGTATTTTTGGATAACGATTGGCGCATAAGCCTGCGTGCTGTTTCGAGATGGTGCCCTAATCCATCCTCAAGTCTGCGTATTGTGGTGTAACTGACGGAACTGGATCTGCCTCTGGGGAAACCTGGAAGAAAAGAGGGAAATTAAACCGGGACAACGCATCGGCTGCCACATTCTCACGACCACTAATATGTGAGCAAACAAAATTAAACTGATGCATCAAGGATAACCATACCAGTTTCCGCACGAAAGACATGATTTCTAACACAGCCGATCTACCTTTCGCTAGAATCTCCACCACCACTGCGCTATCTGTCAACAACAAGACCGTCTTATTGGTCCATTGCGCTCCCCAGACCTGTGCTGCTGCCACTATAGGATAGATCTCCAGAAGAGGAGAAGACCGCATGCTGGCAGAGGAACTCGCAATCTCTGGAGGCCAACCATCTGCCAACCAGTGAGGACCCCAGATGGCCGCAAACCCTGTAGTGGCAGCCGCATCAGAGTATACCACTGGCGACTGATTGGATGCTGCTGGAGAAAACAATGAGACCCCGTTCCACTGAGCCAAGAATTTGTCCCACATACTTAAGTCTGCCCTGGCCTGCTGGTCTAAACGAATCGGACTGTCCTGCTCCGGTGCCAAAGAGAGTAACCTCAACAATCTAGATATAAAGGATCTCCCCTGTGGGATTATCCGAATGGCAAAATTCAGAGTCCCCAGGAGAGACTGTAACTCTGTTTTGGAGATGGCTGTTGCCCGAGAGACGTTTGATACCGTCTCCTTGATTCTGACTAGTTTATCCGCTGGCAAACTAGCCTCCATTTTCTGCGTATCCAATTGAATACCTAAAAAGGTAATTCTGGTGCTAGGCCCTTCCACTTTGCTGGCTGCAACGGGGACGTTGAGATCCTTGAAAACTGACTGTAAAATCTGTAGATCCTGCGGAACCTGCCATGATGGCTCTATTAGCAAGAAATCGTCCAGGTAGTGTATGACATGATTGACCCGGAATTTGTCTGTCAATACCCAGTGTAGGGCCTTCGCAAATTGATCAAACAACCAGGGGCTAGATTTTGAGCCAAACGTGAGTCTATTGGAAAAATAATATGCGTCTTGCCACTTAATGCCATGCCACCGCCAAAGCTGGGGTTGTAGGGGGAGTAACTTAAAGGCATCAGTAATGTCTGCTTTTGATAGCCACGTATTATGGCCTAAGGATAATATTACCTGAATAGCTTCGTCTATTGAGGAATATTTCATGGTAAACTCTTCTGATGGTATTAACGCATTTAGACTGGGTATGGGTGATGAATGAGGCGCTGACAAATCATAAATCAGCCTTTTTTTATTAGGATTGAACTTGCCGGTCACAACCCCCACCGGATTGACGCGCCAGCAATCAAATGGCGACTGACTCAGTGGCCCAATCAGATAACCCTTATCAAGTTCCTGCTGGATTAAACCTGACACGACTGATGGATTCCTATCTGCCGACTGTAGATTGCTACACTCATACGGGACCTGTGGCAGTGCCATGAAACCCGTATGAAACCCGTTCGCTAAGCCCTCCAGGACGAATTGTACCCAACCTGCCTGTGGGTGATCCGCTAGCAACAGCCTGAGCAGATCTATGTTCACCACGCCTAGTCATGTGGTCTTGACATCTCTCTGTGGACAGGCCGCTTTTGGGTGAGCCCTGAAGCAAATGGAGCACAAGTGTAGCAACCTGCATTGACTATAATTACAATTTGCAAAATTGAAGTTATTACACAGTTGCTGATCTGCCCAGGAACTTGATCGGTCGACCTAGTTTATCCGAACCTGAAGCCATTCTGCTAGTAGAGGGGAACTGAAAATTCTTCACCTGTTGGAATTCTGCCAACCCATTGCTACTGGTACACCAAGCCGCCGTATGGGAATAAGAGTTACATAACGAACAAGCCGGTGCTTTCAGGCCTGCAAAGTGTCGGCAGAATAGTTCAGTATCCATTTTAGACCAGTCAATCTTTTGATTAAATTGGGATAGTGCCGCTGCTGCTTTAGCCGAGAAAGATCTGTGGTACTCATAAAACGCTGTACCTCCATACTTATACCCAAGTTCCACCACCTTATATAGATACAAATCCAGTTCCTCCCTTCTCTGTGGACTGACTGAACAAACAACATCTCGCCATAAACTGAAGGCTAATACAAATTCAGCAACGGAAAGCTTCCTATTGAGCCTAACATCTTTTGATTTCAGAATCACTGACACTTCCCCGCAAGCAATCGTTTTGTTATCCGGCGTTTCATGAGTGGCGATAAGGAGTGTAGCCAAGTTTACATCCTTACCCTCTAGAATGTCCTGCCGAATATTGCTTGGGACGAAATGTGAGGGAGTGACATCAGGAAGACTAATAGGAGCTGCTTGCGGTTCCTGTTGTATTCCCTGCGTGGCCGGGCCGCTGGCCCCTGCCGAAGAACCTGAGATGACCTTATTCTCGACAGACTCCAATCTAACTTGCACGTCGGACAATGATGTTGCCATTGAATTGATCAAGGTATGTAATTGTGTCAGGGATGTCTGAATGGTGTTCATAGAGACCACTTCCTGACTTGGCCCTGCGGACTCAGCTTGTAAAAGTCTATACAGTTCAGTTTTCCTGGCTGAAGTAGAAAACGGAACCCCTCTTCTTGATAGTTCTGCCATCAATTTGGGCACGGTCCATGCCCTGTAGGAAGGTCCTCCACACTCGGACTGCTGATCAACACTGCCATGACCACTAGGAGTGTCACCAATTTCTGAAATGTTAGACATCTTGCACTGGAACGGTAAAGGAAAGAAACACAAAACAAATTTTATACTTGCACTTGTAGCCTCACTGAATGAACCGTCACCCTTAGCCCACCGCCAACCTGATGGGTGAAACCATTAAAAAGGACCCCAATAAAGCGAACCACTCCCCTATAGACAGGATTGCATAGTTATGCTGCCGCTGGTGCTCTAAACCCCACTCCATGCTTAACCCACGCACCGCACACGTGACAGTACCAGTAATACCCTCAACTAAGATGACGACACCGTGTAATATGTGAGGTCCCCATGCGTGGTGCCTGAAAACGTGTCAGGACTTGTGTCCGAAACGTATCAGACCGAACCCATTGCCTGAAGACGTGACAGGTCTTAATAAGCTGCAGACGTGGCAGCACGTGAATTGCCTGAAGACGTGACAGGTCTTAATAAGCTGCAGACGTGGCAGCACGTGAATTGCCTGAAGACGTGACAGGTCTTAATAAGCTGCAGACGTGGCAGCACGTGAATTGCCTGAAGACGTGACAGGTCTTAATAAACTGCAGACGTGGCAGCACGAATGTTTGCCTGAAAAACGTGACAGGACTTACATTGAGTCTGTAGACGTGACAGACTTTTGCTTGAAATGAACTATACGGATGCTCAGATCTTTATGCTGTACGTCCCCGTATGCTGAAATAAAAATGTATACTCTATTTTAATACACCCACTAACGCCCTTTTTACTGTAGTCCCCCCCCCCTCCTTCATTTTTTCTTTTTCCTTTTTTTTTTTTTTTTCCTTCACCTGCTATACAGCTTCTAGCCCTGGATTGACAACCGTAAGCTCTCACCAACCGCCAGACTCTGCACCTAAAATACATCATGTTATAGACCTATGCATACAGCGTAACCATGAATCTACCTAAACAACTGGACAACCCCTCTGTGTACCTATACCCCGTTCCCCCCTCCCTCTCTTCCCCCCCCCCTTTTTTTTTTTTTTTTTTTACGTATTTTCCCCTCCCTTACCTAATATGCCCTCCTTATAATACTCTAAAACACTCCCCCCCCCCTTTTTTTTTTTTTTTTTTTTTTTTTTAGCATCAGAACCTAACTCTCCCTACTAACCTCCAAGGACTCTCAAGGAAAAGGCCCTGTTTAAACAATAATTTTAACCGGCAGGAATTGCAGCGTGCCGTGGTTAATATACGTGGTTACAAGTTTAATGTCATTGCCATCCGTTTACGCTACTTCAGCAATAATTACTAGGTGTGTTCCCAACTTGGTTGCTGTGACACTAGAAGGAACATAATATCACCAGCAGAAACTAACCACCACGTAGGGTACTCTTACATTGATCATGCCATACAAACGTGTACCTACGAGCGTGTTTGTACTTTATAGATTGCAACCCACAGTTGTGGAAGCCTCCGTGACACGCAACAACTGCAGTCGTATTACTGATGGACTGCACGCCTTGGTACGAGGTTGACGATACCATGCCCCACCCCCTGACACGCCCCCACACCACACGCTGGTGCCGACGACAGACCCCAGTAGGATCGGGCTTGCCTGCGCGCCTACTCACCCCCGACCGACTCATGCCGGTAGCATCCGGCATCAACCCTCCCATACCCTGGCCCCGATCCTACCACCGTCTTGCCGCTTGCTTGTTTGCTGCGATGAACGCGGACCCAGCCTGCTCGTACAACCGGAAGTGCCGTCAGCTGAGGAATACTGCTGTAAGCATTCGCCGCCGAGAACGCTGTCAGGGGGAGGGGAGTTTATATAAGGTCACCAGCTTCCCCTCCCACAAATACGGCAAACGCATTTGCCTCTCACTTACTGAATATGCATAATGTCATAATCCCTATTGAGGCCTCTGGGATATAAGGTATCCAATGTATGGATCCAATATGCCTCTCTGCGCAACAGCAACTTCTTCAGATCACCTCCTCTCCTAGGTCTTTTGACCTGTTCCAGTACTTGAAACCTCAACTGTGCTATCCCATGTTTGCACTGTTCAAAATGAAATGGGATAGGTAACAATAAGTTTTTAGTACGAATAGTGGATTTACAGACGTGGACAAAATTGTTGGTACCCTTTGGTCAATGAAAGAAAAAGTCACAATGGTCACAGAAATAACTTTAATCTGACAAAAGTAATAATAAATTAAAATTCTATAAATGTTAACCAATGAAAGTCAGACATTGTTTTTCAACCATGCTTCAACAGAATTATGTAAAAAAATAAACTCATGAAACAGGCATGGACAAAAATGATGGTACCCCTAACTTAATATTTTGTTGCGCAACCTTTTGAGGCAATCACTGCAATCAAACGCTTCCTGTAACTGTCAATGAGACATCTGCACCTCTCAGCAGGTATTTTGGCCCACTCCTCATGAGCAAACTGCTCCAGTTGTGTCCGGTTTGAAGGGTGCCTTTTCCAGACTGCATGTTTCAGCTCCTTCCAAAGATGCTCAATAGGATTGAGGTCAGGGCTCATAGAAGGCCACTTTAGAATAGTCCAATTTTTTCCTCTTAGTCATTCTTGGGTGTTTTTAGCGGTGTGTTTTGGGTCATTGTCCTGTTGCAAGACCCATGACCTGCGACTGAGACCAAGCTTTCTGACACTGGCTAGTACATTTCTCTCTAGAATTCCTTGATAGTCTTGAGATTTCATTGTACCCTGCACAGATTCAAGACACCCTGTGCCAGACGCAGCAAAGCAGCCCCAGAACATAACAGAGCCTCCTCCATGTTTCACAGTAGGGACAGTGTTCTTTTCTTGATATGCTTCATTTTTTCGTCTGTGAACATACAGCTGATGTGCCTTGGCAAAAACTTTGATTTTTGTCTCATCTGTCCACAGGACATTCTCCCAGAAGCTTTGTGGCTTGTCAACATGTAGTTTGGCATATTCCAGTCTTGCTTTTTTATGATTCGTTTTCAACAATGGTGTCCTCCTTGGTCGTCTCCCATGTAGTCCACTTTGGCTCAAACAACGACGGATGGTGCGATCTGACACTGATGTTCCTTGAGCATGAAGTTCACCTTGAATCTCTTTAGAAGTCTTTCTAGGCTCTTTTGTTACCATTCGGATTATCCGTCTCTTAGATTTGTCATCAATTTTCCTCCTGCGGCCACGTCCAGGGAGGTTGGCTACAGTCCCATGGATCTTAAACTTATGAATAATATGTGCAACTGTACTCACAGGAACATCTAGTTGCTTGGAGATGGTCTTATAGCCTTTACCTTTAACATGCTTGTCTATAATTTTCTTTCTGATCTCTTGAGACAGCTCTTTCCTTTGCTTCCTCTGGTCCATGTCGAGTGTGGTACACACCATATCACCAAACAACACAGTGATTACCTGGAGCCATATATATAGGCCCAATGGCTGATTACAAGGTTGTAGACACCTGTGATGCTAATTAGTGGACACACCTTGAATTAACATGTCCCTTTGGTCACATTATGTTCTGTGTTTTCTAGGGGTACCATCATTTTTGTCCATGCCTGTTTCATGAGTTTATTTTTTTACATAATTCTGTTGAAGCATGGTTGAAAAACAATGTCTGACTTTCATTGGTTAACATTTATAGAATTTTAATTTATTATTACTTTTGTCAGATTAAAGTTATTTCTGTGACCATTGTGACTTTTTCTTTCATTGACCAAAGGGTACCAACAATTTTGTCCACGTCTGTATGTTTCCCAATGCGATCCCTAATTGTCTGTGTAGTCTCCCCAATATATAATAGGCCACAAGGGCATTTTATTAAGTATATCACATTAGTGGATTCACATGTGAAAAAACCTTCAATCGAAAAAGGGCGTCCACTATGGGGATGAAAAAATGTAGAACCTCTTATAATATGGGAACATTGGGAACAGTGCAAACATGGGAATGTGCCTTTACGTTCTGTCGCTAATACTGATTGTTTCAGAGTCTTTTTTATACTCCCAATATCTGAATGTACCAATTTATCCCTGTAACTGGAGTTCTTCTTGTTACATATCAATGGTAAATTTTTAAATTCATCGATGGTAGGATAAGCCTTCTGCAACAGAGGCCAATGTTTCCGGATAATGTTGTCCAGTCTCTGGTTAAAGGGATGAAATTTATGTACAAGTGCTACCCTAGATGATACGTCTCTAGATGGTTTATCAGATTCAGTGGGCCAGATATATCATTAGGCAAAGTCACTTTTGTGGAGTGGAAAAGTCGCAAAAAAGTCCCAAAGGCTAAAACTGCGCACAAATTTGCGACTTTTTTCTGCTCTGCACTATGCTCGCCAGTTTTCTAAAAGTGGGCGTGTTTTCGTATGTAAATGAATCTCTAGACAGATTTACTATTGGGACTTTTTTAAAAAGTCGCAAAAAAGTCGCAACTTCACTCCAGTGAGGACCATGCTTATCTTATGAGACTTTTTAATAGAACATGCGACTTTTCCATAAAAACGTGCGACTTTTGTAAAGCTGCTTACTGACGGATAAACTGCTACCGTCAAACCACATTTATTACAGTCTTAAAGGGGCGATCATAAATCTGACTTGGCTAAAACTGACTTTAGCTATATGTGAAAGTGGAGTGAGCTGTCAGAGTCGTGATAAATCTGGCCCAGTGAGTTTCATTTGTGTTTGATTCAGGATAGAACGGGGATAACCCCTTTGTTCAAACCGCTGAGTCATCTCATTCATCCTGACAAATTGTATGTCAGGATCAGAGACAATACGCTGCACTCGCTGATACTGAGATTTAGGAATAGCTTTTTTCAATGCTGGTGGATGAGGGCTTGTGAAATGGAGAATGCTGTTCCTATCCGTATCATTCCTAGATAAATCTGTCGACAATTTACCATACTGATCCTTTATCACCGGTGTGTCCAAAAAGCTCACTTTTTCACTATCCTGAACCAATGTAAATTTCAAACCCTCATAAGCATGGTTAAGGTGGTCAAGGAAGGTCAAGAGGGTCTCATGTGGCCCCGCCCATATGCAAAAAATGTCGTCAATAAATCTTTTCCAAGTAAGGATATTATTAGAAAACCATGCAGTATTATATATTTTTAATTCCTCAAATTGCGACATATATGCATTTGCATAGGGCGGGGCCACATTCGACCCCATCGCGGTTCCCCGCCTCTGTAGGAAGAAGTCATCTTCAAACATAAAATAGTTTTCATATACAGGTCCTTCTCCAAAAATTAGCATATTGTGATAAAGTTCATTATTTTCTGTAATGTACTGATAAACATTAGACTTTCATATATTTTAGATTCATTACACACCAACTGAAGTAGTTCAAGCCTTTTATTGTTTTAATATTGATGATTTTGGCATACAGCTCATGAAAACCCCAAATTCCTATCTAAAAAAATTTGCATATCATGAAAAGGTTCTCTAAACGAGCTATTAACCTAATCATGTGAATCAACTAATTAACTCTAAACACCTGCAAAAGATTCCTGAGGCTTTTAAAAACTCCCAGCCTGGTTCATTACTCAAAACCGCAGTCATGGGTAAGACTGCCGACCTGACTGCTGTCCAGAAGGCCATCATTGACACCCTCAAGCAAGAGGGTAAGACACAGAAAGAAATTTCTGAACGAATAGGCTGTTCCCAGAGTGCTGTATCAAGGCACCTCAGTGGGAAGTCTGTGGGAAGGAAAAAGTGTGGCAGAAAACGCTGCACAACGAGAAGAGGTGACCGGACCCTGAGGAAGATTGTGGAGAAGGACCGATTCCAGACCTTGGAGGACCTGCGGAAGCAGTGGACTGAGTCTGGAGTAGAAACATCCAGAGCCACCGTGTACAGGCGTGTGCAGGAAATGGGCTACAGGTGCCGCATTCCCCAGAAACAGCGGCAGAAGCGCCTGACCTGGGCTACAGAGAAGCAGCACTGGACTGTTGCTCAGTGGTCCAAAGTACTTTTTTCGGATGAAAGCAAATTTTGCATGTAATTCGGAAATCAAGGTGCCAGAGTCTGGAGGAAGACTGGGGAGAGGGAAATGCCAAAATGCCTGAAGTCCAGTGTCAAGTACCCACAGTCAGTGATAGTCTGGGGTGCCATGTCAGCTGCTGGTGTTGGTCCACTGTGTTTTATCAAGGGCAGGGTCAATGCAGCTAGCTATCAGGAGATTTTGGAGCACTTCATGCTTCCATCTGCTGAAAAGCTTTATGGAGATGAAGATGTCATTTTTCAGCACGACCTGGCACCTGCTCACAGTGCCAAAACCACTGGTGAATGGTTTACTGACCATGGTATTACTGTGCTCAATTGGCCTGCCAACTCTCCTGACCTGAACCCCATAGAGAACCTGTGGGATATTGGGAAGAGAAAGTTGAGAGACGCAAGACCCAACACTCTGGATGAGCTTAAGGCCGCTATCGAAGCATCCTGGGCCTCCATAACACCTCAGCAGTGCCACAGGCTGATTGCCTCCATGCCACGCCGCATTGAAGCAGTCATTTCTGCAAAAGGATTCCCGACCAAGTATTGAGTGCATAACTGAACATAATTATTTGAAAGTTGACTTTTTTTGTATTAAAAACACTTTTCTTTTATTGGTCGGATGAAATATGCTAATTTTTTTAGATAGGAAATTTGGGTTTTCATGAGCTGTATGCCAAAATCATCAATATTAAAACAATAAAAGGCTTGAACTACTTCAGTTGGTGTGTAATGAATCTAAAATATATAAAAGTCTAATGTTTATCAGTACATTACAGAAAATAATGAACTTTATCACAATATGCTAAATTTTTGAGAAGGACCTGTAGTACCAATTTCAATAACTGTAACAAAAATTCCTGTTCATTAGTAGTATAGTGACTTCCACCTAATAATGATCTCACTGCTTCAACACCAGTAGCATGATCTATAGAAGTGTACAGACTTACCACGTCTATAGTCACTAGGAGACTGTCAGGTGGAACTGTTCCCAATTCGGCTATTGTGTTGAGAAAATGCTGTGTATCAGATAAAAATGATCTTGTATCTTTAATCAAAGGAGTCAAGGCCTTTTCCAACACAATAGCCAAAGGCGATAATATAGAGCCCACAGAAGCCACAATTGGTCGCCCTGGGGGGTCAATTAAGGTCTTATGCACTTTAGGCAAAATGTAGAAAACAGGGGTAATCGGTGTATGGTTAATCAAAAAAAGTATGTAATTTTGCATCAATAACCCCTAGGGATAAATATTGGTTAGCTATGAGCATAATTTTCTCTTTAATACGAAACACCGGATCCCCTGATAACTTCATATATGTATCTTCATCTGAAAGTTGGCGCATCACTTCTGCAACATATTTTTCCCGGTCCATAAGAACAATAGCCCCGCCTTTATCCGCAGGCTTCAAAATAAGACCTATCCCATTTCATTTTGAACAGTGCAAACATGGGATAGCACAGTTGAGGTTTCAAGTACTGGAACAGGTCAAAAGACCTAGGAGAGGAGGTGATCTGAAGAAGTTGCGCAGAGAGGCATATTGGATCCATACATTGGATACCTTATATCCCAGAGGCCTCAATAGGGATTATGACATTATGCATATTCAGTAAGTTAATATTATACTTACATTTCCATTTTTTTATTTTTGCAGACTTCAAATATTCGGTGAGGGATCTAATACCTGGCAATATATGGCATTTAAGTATCTATAAATATATTATACTTCCTGTACTGTTTCTTGATATATATGTTATTGTGAAATTTAGTCTGAGACACAGACCCATATAAAGTGTTAATATGGGTGTTTCTTTGTTAATTATGGACCCCTCCCATCATCTGTGCGGATAATGGGAGTAGGTGAGGTTTTCATAGGGGGAGGAGTGTATCCTCTTATATAAACCAGATCATTATACATATCTGTACCTGTTGATGAAGGCATGCTAGCCGAAACGCGTCCAGGATTGTGGACATTTCCTTGTTGAAATAAAAATATTCGATTGATTGAGAAGACACGACTGCTGGGATTTTCTTGAATATTCGTGGATTTTTTCCTATCCCGTGCAACGTGCAAAATTGAGTGAGTGCTGACTACTTTCTTTTATATGGGATCGTGTACGTCTGACCGTAGCAGGGACCTCAACCTCATCATCTTCGCTAGCGGTTAGAGTGCCACTGCTGTCTACAGGTTCATATTCTGAACCACTGGATTCAGCAGGTGAGGCGTCCCCATCGCTTTCATCCATCACAGCCAGAATCCTGTAGGCCTCTTCAGCGGAATACCCCTTGTTTGACATTTTGGGCTCACTAAATTTAGGGGGTATTCCTCTGAGACTACCTAGGAAAAAGAGCAAACCTACCTAGTAAAAAGGAGTGCTTGCGAAGTAAAGCTGCGATCGCTAATAAAGATCCAAAAAGCTCAAAAGTAATCTTTAGGGTCCATTCACACGTCCGTAATTTGGGTCCGCATTTGTTCCGCAATTTGCGGACCCATTCACTTTCAATGGGGCTGGAACGGATGCAAATCCACACTTCCTGTATCCGCATTTTCAGGATCCACATCCGTTTTTTCTGGATCAGTTTTTTTCGGGAAACGCAATTTAGTTCCTGAAAAAAATAGAACATGTCCTATTCTTGTCCGCAATTGCGGACCAGAAAAGGCATTTTCTATTATAGTGTCTGTGATGTGAGGTCCGCAAATTGCGGATCGCACATTGCAGGTGTCCGTGTTTTGCGGATCCGCAATTTGCGGATCCGCAAAACACTTACGGACGTGTGAATGGACCCTTATAGCGGCGCAGCGATTTTACGGTGTTTTTGCAGTGATCAGAAAAAAAAATTCTGTCACTGCGGTGGGGCGGACTGAACACAAGTGTGCGCAAAAGATCAGGCCTGATTGGGCGAACACTGCATTTTTTGTAGAGCCTAAGGTGACCCTAATGTACTTATATAGGTCTGATTGTGATCAGTCTTGATCACTTACAGATACTATATAGTACTAGTGCTGATTAGCGACAGCGATGACGCTAATCAGCGACTGCGGTGCGGTGAGCTGGGCGCTAACTACCTAGCAAGTAGCTAACTACCTGGCGGTGATGATGGACCCTTACAGGGGGGTGATCAATGACGGGGGTGATCAGGGAGTTTATATGGGGTAATCAGGGGCTAATAAGGGGTTAATAAGTGACAGGGGGGGGGGGGTGTAATGTGTATGTGTGGTGATTGGTGCTACTTACAGAGCTACCTGTGTCCTCTGGTGGTCGATCCAAGCAAAAGGGACCACCAGAGGAGCAGGTAGCAGGTATATCAGATGCTATTTACAGAATAGCGTCTGACATACCCATTTCATTGGTTAATTAAAAAATCAACAGCCTGCAAGCCAATGATCGCTGCCGGCAGGCTATAGATGAACTTATGAACTGCGCGATCCTGTGAACGCGCGCTCCTGTGAGCGCGCCTTCACAGGAAATCTCGGGTCTCACGAGATGACGCCTTTCGGCGTTAGTGTGACCTGAGAGAGCTGCCGCACTCATGCCTTTCGGCGTTAGTGTGGCGGCAAGCGGTTAAAGGGGTTATCCAATATCATAAACAGCCCCCCCATGTGCCGGTCCCCTCAAAGGGAATATATTTACCTTGCTCCCCGTTCCCTGCCCCGCTCCTGGTCCCCGCACTGCTGCTGCTGCTTCTCCCTGTACACGGATGAAAACATTCGGTGTCAGCGGGGAGCAGCCAAAGGCAGACGGGGAGAAGCCTCCCTAGTGTCACCCGCAATGCTAGGGAGGCTCATCCCCACCTGCCATTGGCTGCTCCCCTCCGACACAGGATGTTTTCATCCATGTGCAGGGAGAAACAGCAGCGGCGGTGTGAGTACTAGGAGTGGCGCTGGGGGCGGGGTAAGTATATTCCCTCTGAGGGACCCGGCACATGAGGGGGAACTATTGTATGATATTGGATAACTCCTTTAACTTTTATTTTACCATTTATTAGTCTCACAAGGGGACTTTTAAAGGTGATCTGATTGCTTCTACCTGTATAACACACTTTACTGCTTATGCAATACAGTGTACTATACTGTGAGTACTATACAAACTAATAGGGCATACACTGCATGTAGAGCAGATGGCCTTAATTAGGCCCCCAGCTGCCATGCTAAGACATCAGAAGGCTGCAATTTCATTAGCTGGGTGCTGATACCTGAGAGAGGGAGCTCTGGCCCTCAAAACCACTTAGATGCCCCGGTCGCCATTAGCCACGACATCGGACGGGTTTAATGGCCTGGATCAGAGCTTCTGTTGATCTCAGCCGTTAGAGCAGGAGCCTGGCTCAAATGAGAGAGCCAGGCTCCTGCTCTTTGTTGCACAGCTGCCTCTGTTATTTCAGTATATAGCAAAAACAGGCAACATGTAATGGGCCTTTAATTTTGTCAAGACCTGTCAGTGGCAGAAGGAGTATGGGTCAGTCAGCCATATTGGCAGCTAGACCAGCTAGTTACATGTGTATGTGTGAGCTGAGTATATGTTGCAGTGTACTGCATTGAGTTTGGTTTATACATGGTGCACACAGGTATACATCTTACACATTAAAGCTGTTAAAAGCTATTAGGGACTTTCTTAAAGGGGTATTCTGGTTATATTAAGTTATCAGGATAACATTGGTGGGGGTCCTACCGCTGTGACGCCCAGCAATCATGAGAATGAGGGTCCCATACGCCCTGCAGCCCCCCTGAAATGAATGGAGCAGCCGGAACGCATGCACGTGGCCACTCCATTCACTTCTATTTGAGTTCCAGAGATAATGGAGTACAGTGCTGCAGGGGATATCGGATCCCCGTTCTCATGATCGGTGGGTGTCCCAGTGGTGGGACCCCCAACAATCTAATAATTATCCTCTATCCTAGGGAACCAGAACACCCCTATTTCATAATTACTATGTTATACTGAATAATTTATCATCTGCAGGATTTTAGAACAGAGAATAAGCAGAATTTCTGTTTTCTGCTAGAACTGAGCTGAATGTCAGTAGTGTAGCAAGGCTTACATTTATTGAATTATCAAATTATACACAAGTGATGTGAAGTAGCACTGGAAACAAAATATCAGAAAAGCGCTGATGGGATCATACTAGCAAAATAAAAAAAGGCAAATTTGGCCACTCACGAAAATGACAACAGTATAGAATTGCCGTTAACTGCATGTTATAGTGTAGAAAGCTCAAATAGAAAAGGTGAAGTCCAGCCTCATGAAATGCAAATTCCTTTATTTCATGCGGTAAAATCCAGTTGCAAGATCAGGTATACAGTCTACGCGTATCGGACCACACAATCTCAGTCCTTACTCATGACATCTATTGTATAAAAGACCCGCTGCTTATGACCATGCGCTCCACCAACCCACAAACATCTGCAGATCACATGGTCCATAGCAGAGGGTAACCTACAAAACATGGACTATAGTCTAGCGAACAAATAAGAAAAAAGAAAAGACCTCTAATCAAACATTTTTTTACATTAGTCATGTGCAATGAGCAGGACACTGGTACAGTGGGTCAGCTATGCAGTGGGTCAGTATATATGTGTAGTAGTTTGTGACGCCAATTGCAGCTTGCGCAGGTACTGTAGCAGGGCCCTTTAAGATGTTATAACTCACGTACCAGGTGAGGAATGCCAGAGGGGGATAATGTCTCTGTATAGCAGATAGGGTAGTGTCAACGGTGTCTCCTACCTTGGTACGGCTGGACTCCTGGATCCTGGCTCACTTGCAATAAAATTGAGTGTGGTCAGTAGGAGTAATTGAGGAATGATTGAGATCCAGACAGGAGATATAATCCAACTCTTCTTTACTTAATGGCAACAGATATCCATACGAGTTACAGCATAAGTATTTTGGGTCCCAGCAGGTATTGGCAATATGTGGCAGGAATTTATATATATTCTTCTTCTAATCATCTGAATCTGGCAGGTATTTATCTTCTTCTCTGTCTGTCTTCTGCTTAGTATGGGCCTGACTAGCTGAGGAGGTATTTGGCTTCTCCTGGACTCTGGATTAGTACTCACTAGACTGCTCGCAGGGAATGATGTCTTCCTGGAGATCTGTAGTTCTGGAGGGTTGCTTGCTTGTCACCAGCTGAGATAGATGACTCAGGCTGGGAAGATGGATCCTTGGCCTCAGCCGAGGCTGAATCCTAGGTTGGGATCCCTGAAACTGGGAGCTCCTACCAACACAGCCTTCCCCAGACAGGGGCTGGTACACACTAACTAAACTTCCTCTCCTCCTCATGAGACAGGACATGGGAACATTCCACTTCTGCTCACACAGGGGAGGCTAGACTGGAATAGACTATTCCAGGCTAGATATGCTAAACTAGCTATGGTCTGCTACATATTGCTGCTACCTGCTGGCAGACAGGGAAATTACAGCAAATACATAATACAGGCCTGGAAAACACATATACAGGAAAATGCACAGTTTGACTATGCAAGATGGCAATAAATACACTTGACATATTGTAGCAGGGAGACAGGCTATATGTTACAAATGGGATAACCCCTTTAAGTCTAACTCTTCTAAAAAAAAAAGAAGCACTTGTTTGTGTGTGGCCAATCATATGTACTTTCCATGTCAAAAACAAGAGGAGTAGCACACCGCTTAGGGAGAAGCTAGTATTAATTGTGACCTGCATATATCGGGAGAGTGGGGGTCCATTGACCTGTTTGACACTCCAGAAAGGAGTATATGAGGTAAAGGTAGTGTCCATACATGCGACTCTCTCTATTGTAGTTTATGATAGATGTGAAATGCTAAGCAGGTACCAGAACACCAATAATCTTCAATGGAGAGAGCTAACTGCATGTCTGGTCTCCTACTCTCTGGAGTGTTGTTTGGGGGAGACTACTATCATGTGTATAAATGGGTGTCCTGGAAGTGGAACCTGCATCTATCAGACATTTATTACATGTACTTTAGATATGCCATAAATGTTTCCGATTGTAGACCGGGGCTACATGGCAACATGTGTAATGTGGTATGAAGACTACATGTATTGCATGGAGTCACAATGTGACGTGACCTACTGTGACAAAACCATCTAAAAAATCCTACGTTTGGATTTTTGGTCCCACGTCGAAAAGGAACTTTGCCATTATAAATCAACACACGGAAAAATGCAGGTTACATGAGACTGTTATTGGCCTGCAACCTTCATGTAATTTGTCTTTTTCATTGCAGCCTTTGGGAATGGGTCAGTAGGACAGTGTGGCCCCTTCCTAGCAGAAAAGGTTGTGCACCATTGCTATATACTACATTATGGTGTTATTTTCACCTTGCAGAAACAATATTGTGATCGCTGAAGCGTTTGGAGACACTAATGAATATGCAAATCATACGTAAAAGAAATTTGTCAAGCCATGCACTCCAGAAGTAATGGCTTGAAAAAAGTCACCAAATAGTGCCTTGAAATGTTTTGGTTTTATTTGTGAATTTTTGGACTTATTTTGCACATTTTTAAAGTCACAAAAATTGATAATCCAGTAGGCCAGTGGTGGCGAACCTATGGCACGGGTGCCAGAGGAGGCACTCAGAGCCCTTTCTGTGGGCACCCACACCGTGGATAAAGTCTATGGTGTACCAATATGCCTTAGACATTTCCTGCCATTGACCAGCGCAGGGCACACTATGAACAGCATAGGCAGCGCACTGAATGTAGGCAGGCTATTATAGCTAAGTGATAAAGTACAGTGGAGGAAATAATTATTTGACCCCTCACTGATTTTGTAAGTTTGTCCAATGACAAAGAAATGAAAAGTCTCAGAACAGTATCATTTCAATGGTAGGTTTATTGTAACAGTGGCAGATAGCACATCAAAAGGAAAATCGAAAAAATAACTTTAAATAAAAGATAGCAACTGATTTGCATTTCATTGAGTGAAATAAGTATTTGAACCCTCTAACAAAAAAAGACTTAATACTTGGTGGAAAAAACCCTTGTTTGCAAGCACAGAGGTCAAACGTTTCTTGTAATTGATGACCAAGTTTGCGCACATTTTAGGAGGAATGTTGGTCCACTCCTCTTTGCAGATCATCTCTAAATCCCTAAGGTTTCGAGGCTGTCTCTGTGCAACTCTGAGCTTGAGCTCCCTCCATAGGTTTTCGATTGGATTAAGGTCCGGAGACTGACTAGGCCACTCCATGACCTTAATGTGCTTCTTCTTGAGCCACTCCTTTGTTGCCTTTGCTGTATGTTTTGGGTCATTGTCGTGCTGGAACACCCATCCACGACCCATTTTCAGTTTCCTGGCAGAGGGAAGGAGGTTGTCGCTCAGGATTTCACGATACATGGCTCCGTCCATTTTCCCGTTTATGCGAATAAGTTGTCCTGTGCCCTTAGCAGAAAAACACCCCCAAAGCAAAATGTTTCCACCCCCATGCTTGACGGTGGGGACGGTGTTTTGGGGGTCATAGGCAGCATTTTTCTTCCTCCAAACACAGCGAGTTGAGTTAATGCCAAAGAGCTCTATTTTGGTCTCATCAGACCACAGCACCTTCTCCCAGTCACTCTCTGAATCATTCAGGTGTTCATTGGCAAACTTCAGACGGGCCTGCACATGTGCCTTCCTGAGCAGGGGGACCTTGCGAGCCCTGCAGGATTTTAATCCATTGCGGTGTAATGTGTTTCCAATGGTTTTCTTGGTGACTGTGGTCCCTGCTAATTTGAGGTCATTAACTAACTCCTCCCGTGTAGTTCTAGGATGCTTTTTCACCTTTCTCAGAACCATTGACACCCCACGAGGTGAGATCTTGCGTGGAGCCCCAGAGCGAGGTCGATTGATGGTCATTTTGTGCTCCTTCCATTTTCGAACAATCGCACCAACAGTTGTCACCTTCTCTCCCAGCTTCTTGCTAATGGTTTTGTAGCCCATTCCAGCCTTGTGCAGGTCTACAATTTTGTCTCTGACATCCTTGGACAGCTCTTTGGTCTTTCCCATGTTGGAGAGTTTGGAGTCTGCTTGATTGATTGATTCTGTGGACAGGTGTCTTTTATACAGGTGACTAGTTAAGGGCCCTTTCACACCTGCGTTATAGTCTTCCGGCATAGAGTTCCGTCGTCGGGGCTCTATGCCGGAAGAATACTGATCAGGATTTTCCTAATGCATTCTGAATGGACAGTCCGTCCTTCAGGATGCATCAGGATGTCTTCAGTTCCGGAACGGAACGTTTTTTGGCCGCAGCAAATAGCGCAGCATGCTGCGCTTTTTGCTCCGGCCAAAAATCCGGAACACTTGCCGCAAGGCCGGATCCGGAATGAATGCCCATTGAAAGGCATTGATCCGGATCCGGCCTTAAGCTAAACGTCGTTTCGGCGCATTGCCGGATGCGACGTTTAGCTTTTTCTCAATGGTTACCATGGCTGCCGGGACGCTAAAGTCCTGGCAGCCATGGTAAACTGTAGTGGGGAGCGGGGAGCAGCATACTTACCATCCGTGCGGCTCCCGGGGCGCTCCAGAGTGACGTCAGGGCGCCCCAGGCGCATGGATGACGTGATCGCATGGATCACATGATCCATGCGCATGGGGCGCTCTGACGTCATTCTGGAGCGCCCCGGGAGCCGCACGGATGGTAAGTATGCTGCTCCCCCGCTCCCCACTACTACTATGGCACCCAGGACTTTAATAGCGTCCTGGGTGCCATAGTAACACTGAAAGCATTTTGAAGACGGATCCGTCTTCAAATGCTTTCAGTACACTTGCGTTTTTCCGGATCCGGCGTGTAATTCCGGCAAGTGGAGTACACGCCGGATCCGGACAACGCAAGTGTGAAAGAGGCCTAAGACAGGTGTCCTTAATGAGGGTGACTAATTGAGTAGAAGTGTCTAACCACTCTGTGGGAGCCAGAACTCTTAATGGTTGGTAGGGGTTCAAATACTTATTTCACTCAATGAAATGCAAATCAGTTGCTATCTTTTATTTAAAGTTATTTTTTCGATTTTCCTTTTGATGTGCTATCTGCCACTGTTACAATAAACCTACCATTGAAATGATACTGTTCTGAGACTTTTCATTTCTTTGTCATTGGACAAACTTACAAAATCAGTGAGGGGTCAAATAATTATTTCCGCCACTGTACATGGAAGATGTACTAGATTGGTATTCAGGTTACATTGCTGTGTTGGCAATTTGTGATAAATAAGTGGGTTTTGGGTTGCAGTTTGGGCATTCGGTCTCTAAAAGATTTACCATCACTGCAGTAGGGTGTGGAAAGTGGAGTAACATCTGAAGATAAAAGTGTTAGACTGAAAGATGGATTACATTTATCTAACATTGTGAGACATTTGTTTACATTACGCCTAAACAGACTTTCAAAAATGTACAAGGTGAAGGTAAGTGGATCTTGTTAGAGATATCATAGATTCAATGTAATTGCCTACCAACAAAATCCCCATCTGTGCTGAAAGAGCATGCATAGTAATGGCGCCAGGCAGAACTGCAGAACTGCTGAGCCTTAAACTCTTACATTTGCAAATGGAATAAAATTGTTTAGGAGAATTAGCAATTTTAATAGCAAATGTTTAAGGGTGGGAATTATGCATAGAAAAGGGACAATGATAGAAAAAGATTGAATCTACAGTATGCCCATGACTACTGCACACTTACAAATAAAAGCTAATTCCATAATTTATTTTTTGAAAATACTGTATAATATAATGGGCTCATCTATAAAAACAATCACATAGTTTTCCGGTATATATTTTTATAATTTATTTACAGCAACTATAATACACTGAACAAAAATATAAATGGAACACTTTCGGTTTTGCTCCCATTTTGCATGAGCTGAACTCAAAGATCTGAAACATTTTCTACATACACAAAAGACCCATTACTCTCAAATATTGTTCACAAATTGTCTAAATCTGTGTTAGTTAGCACTTCTCCTTTGCCGAGATAATCCATCCCACCTCACAGGTGTGGCATATCAAGGAGCTGATTAGACAGCATGAATATTGCACAGGTGTGCCTTAGACTGCCCACAATAAAAGGACACTCTGAAATGTGCACAGTTTTGCCTTACTGGGGGGTGGGGTGGGGGGTAGAAAACCAATCAGTCTCTGTTGTGGCCACCATTTGCCTCACGCAGTGCAACACATCTCCATCGCATGGAGTAGATCAGGTTGTTGATTGTGGGCTGTGGAATGTTGGTACACTTCTCTTCAATAGCTGTGCGAAGTTGCAGAATATTGGCAGGAACTGGAACACACTGTCGTATACGCCAATCCAGAGCATCCCAAACATGCTCAATGGGTGACATGTCCGGTGAGTATGCTGGCCATGCAAGAACTGGGATGTTTTGTGCACGCCAATCCAGGGCATCCCAAACATGCTCAATGGGTGACATGTCCGGTGAGTATGCTGGCCATGCAAGAACTGGGATGTTTTGTGCACAGATCCTTGCAATATGGGGCCATGCACTATCATGCTGCAACATGAGGCGATGGTCATGGATGAATGGCACAACAATGGGCCTCAGGATCTCGTCACAGTATCTCTGTGCATTCAAAATGCCATCAATAAAATGCACCTGTGTTCGTTGTCCATAACATACGCCTGCCCATACCATAACCCCAACGTAGAGTTGAGCGAACACCTGGATGTTCGGGTTTGAGAAGTTCGGCCGAACTTCCCGGAAATGTTTGGGTTCGGGTTCCGAACCCGACCCGAACTTCGTCCCGAACCCCATTGAAGTCAATGGGGACCCGAACTTTTCGGCACTAAAAAGGCTGTAAAACAGCCCAGAAAAAGGGCTAGAGGGCTGCAAAAGGCAGCAACATGTAGGTAAATCCCCTGCAAACAAATGTGGATAGGAAAATGAATAAAAATAAAATAAATAAAAATTAACCAATATCAATTGGAGAGAGGTCCCATAGCAGAGAATCTGGCTTCACGTCACCCACCACTGTAACAGTCCATTGTCATATATTTAGGCCCAGGCAGAGGAGAAAGGTCCCATAACAGAGAATCTGGCTTCATGTCAGCAGAGAATCAGTCTTCATGTCATAGCAGAGAATCAGGCTTCACGTCACCCAACACTGGAACAGTCCATTGTCAGATATTTAGGCCCAGGCAGAGGAGAGAGGTCACGTAACAGAGAATCTGGCTTCATGTCAGCAGAGAATCAGTCTTCATGTCATAGCAGAGAATCATGCTTCACGTCACCCAACACTGGAACAGTCCATTGTCCGATATTTAGGCCCCGGCACCAAGGCAGAGGAGAGAGGTCCCGTAACAGAGAATCTGGCTTCATGTCAGCAGAGAATCAGTCTTCATGTCATAGCAGAGAATCATGCTTTACGTCACCCAACACTGGAACAGTCCATTGTCCGATATTTAGACCCAGGCAGAGGAGAGAGGTCCTGTAACAGAGAATCTGGCTTCATGTCAGCAGAGAATCAGTCTTCATGTCATAGCAGAGTATCATTCTTCACGTCACCCAACACTGGAACAGTCCATTGTCAGATATTTAGGCCCAGGCACCCAGGCAGAGGAGAGAGGTCCCGTAACAGAGAATCTGGCTTCATGTCAGCAGAGAATCAGTCTTCATGTCAAATAAGAGAATCAGGCTTCACGTTAGCCAAAACTGGAACAGTCCATTGTCATATATTTAGGCCCTGGCACCCAGGCAGAGGAGAGAGGTCCCATAACAGCGATTCAGGCTTCATGTCAGCAGAGAATCAGTCTTCATGTCATAGCAGAGAATCAGGCTTCACGTCACCCAACACTGGAACAGTCCATTGTCATATATTTAGGTCCCGGCACCCAGGCAGAGGAGAGGGGTCCCATAACAGAGATTTAGGCTTCATGCCAGCAGAGAATCAGTCTTCATGTCATAGCAGAGAATCATGCTTCACATCACCCACCACTGCAACAGTCCATTGTCAGATATTTAGGCCCCGGCACCCAGGCAGAGGAGAGAGGTCCCGTAACAGAGAATCTGGCTTCATGTCAGCAGAGAATCAGTCTTCATGTCATAGCAGAGAATCAGGCTTTACGTCACCCAACACTGGAACAGTCCATTGTCAGATATTTAGGCCCAGGCACCCAGGCAGAGGAGAGAGGTCCCGTAACAGAGATTCAGGCTTCATGTCAGAAGAGAATCAGTCTTCATGTCATAGCAGAGAATCATGCTTCACATCACCCACCACTGTAACAGTCCATTGTCAGATATTTAGGCCCCGGCACCCAGGCAGAGGAGAGAGGTCCCGTAACAGAGAATCTGGCTTCATGTCAGCAGAGAATCAGTCTTCATGTCATAGCAGAGAATCATGCTTTACGTCACCCAACACTGGAATAGTCCATTGTCCGATATTTAGGCCCAGGCACCCAGGCAGAGGAGAGAGGTCCCGTAACAGAGAATCTGGCTTCATGTCAGCAGAGAATCAGTCTTCATGTCATAGCAGAGTATGATGCTTCACGTCACCCAACACTGGAACAGTCCATTGTCAGATATTTAGGCCCAGGCACCCAGGCAGAGGAGAGAGGTCCCGTAACAGAGAATCTGGCTTCATGTCAGCAGAGAATCAGTCTTCATGTCATATAAGAGAATCAGGCTTCACGTTAGCCAAAACTGGAACAGTCCATTGTCATATATTTAGGCCCTGGCACCCAGGCAGAGGAGAGAGGTCCCGTAACAGAGATTCAGGCTTCATGCCAGCAGAGAATCAGTCTACATGTCATAGCAGAGAATCATGCTTCACATCACCCACCACTGTAACAGTCCATTGTCAGATATTTAGGCCCCGGCACCCAGGCAGAGGAGAGAGGTCCCGTAACAGAGAATCTGGCTTCATGTCAGCAGAGAATCAGTCTTCATGTCATAGCAGAGAATCAGGCTTTACATCACCCAACACTGGAACAGTCCATTGTCAGATATTTAGGCCCAGGCACCCAGGCAGAGGAGAGAGGTCCCGTAACAGAGAATCTGGCTTCATGTCAGCAGAGAATCAGTCTTAATGTCATAGCAGAGAATCAGGCTTCACGTCACCCAACACTGGAACAGTCCATTGTCAGATATTTAGGCCCCGGCACCCAGGCAGAGGAGAGAGGTCCCATAACAGAGATTCAGGCTTCATGTCAGCAGAGAATCAGTCTTCATGTCATAGCAGAGAATCATGCTTCACATCACCCACCACTGTAACAGTCCATTGTCAGATATTTAGGCCCCGGCACCCAGGCAGAGGAGAGAGGTCCCATAACAGAGAATCTGGCTTCATGTCATAGCAGAGAATCAGGCTTTACGTCACCCAACACCGGAACAGTCCATTGTCAGATATTTAGGCCCCGGCACCCAGGCAGAGGAGAGAGGTCCCGTAACAGAGAATCTGGCTTCATGTCAGCAGAGAATCAGTCTTCATGTCATAGCAGAGAATCATGCTTCACGTTACCCAACACTGGAACAGTCCATTGTCAGATATTTAGGCCCAGGCACCCAGGCAGAGGAGAGAGGTCCCGTAACAGAGAATCTGGCTTCATGTCAGCAGAGAATCAGGCTTCACGTCAGCCAAAACTTGAACAGTCCATTGTCATATATTTAGGCCCTGGCACCCAGGCAGAGAAGAGAGGTCCCATAACAGAGATTCAGGCTTCATGTCAGCAGAGAATCAGTCTTCATGTCATAGCAGAGAATCATGCTTCACGTCACCCAACATTGGAACAGTCCATTGTCATATAATTTAGGCCCCGGCACCCAGGCAGAGGAGAGAGGTCCCATAACAGAGATTCAGGCTTCATGTCAGCAGAGAATCAGTCTTCATGTCATAGCAGGGAATCATGCTTCACATCACCCACCACTGTAACAGTCCATTGTCATATATTTAGGCCCCGGCACCCAGGCAGAGGAGAGAGGTCCCATAACAGAGATTCAGGCTTCATGTCAGCAGAGAATCAGTCTTCATGTCATAGCAGAGAATCATGCTTCACATCACCCACCACTGTAACAGTCCATTGTCAGATATTTAGGCCCCGGCACCCAGGCAGAGGAGAGAGGTCCCGTAACAGAGAATCTGGCTTCATGTCAGCAGAGAATCAGTCTTCATGTCATAGCAGAGAATCAGGCTTCACGTCACCCAACACTGGAACAGTCCATTGTCAGATATTTAGGCCCAGGCACCCAGGCAGAGGAGAGGGGTCCCATAGCAGAGAATCTGGCTTCATGTCAGCAGAGAATCTGGCTTCATGTCATAGCAGAGAATCTGGCTTCACGTCACCCAACATTGGAACAGTCCACTGTCATATAATTTAGGCCCCGGCACCCAGGCAGAGGAGAGAGGTCCCATAACAGAGATTCAGGCTTCATGTCAGCAGAGAATCAGTCTTCATGTCATAGCAGGGAATCATGCTTCACATCACCCACCACTGTAACAGTCCATTGTCATATATTTAGGCCCAGGCACCCAGGCAGAGGAGAGAGGTCCCGTAACAGAGAATCTGGCTTCATGTCAGCAGAGAATCAGTCTTCATGTCATAGCAGAGAATCAGGCTTCACGTCAGCCAAAACTGGAACAGTCCATTGTCATATATTTAAGCCCTGGCACCCAGGCAGAGGGGAGTGGTCCGATAACAGAGATTCAGGCTTCATGTTAGCAGAGAATCAGTCTTCATGTCATAGCAGAGAATCAGGCTTCATGTCACCCAACACTGGAACAGTCCATTGTCATATATTTAGGCCCCGGCACCCAGGCAGAGGAGAGAGGTCCCGTAACAGAGAATCTGGCTTCATGTCAGCAGAGAATTAGTCTGCATGTCATAGCAGAGAATCATGCTTCACGTCACCCACCACTGTAACAGTCCATTGTCATATATTTAGGCCCCGGCACCCAGGCAGAGGAGAGAGGTCCCGTAACAGAGAATCTGGCTTCATGTCAGCAGAGAATCAGTCTTCATGTCATAGCAGAGAATCATGCTTTACGTCACCCACCACTGTAACAGTCCATTGTCATATATTTAGGCCCCGGCACCCAGGCAGAGGAGAAGGGTCCCATAACAGAAATTCAGGCTTCATGCCAGCAGAGAATCAGTCTTCATGTCATAGCAGAGAATCATGCTCCACATCACCCACCACTGTAACAGTCCATTGTCAGATATTTAGGCCCTGGCACCCAGGCAGAGGAGAGAGGTCCCGTAACAGAGAATCTGGCTTCATGTCAGCAGAGAATCAGTCTTCATGTCATAGCAGAGAATCATGCTTTACGTCACCCAACACTGGAACAGTCCATTGTCAGATATTTAGGCCCCGGCACCCAGGCAGAGGAGAGAGGTCCCGTAACAGAGAATCTGACTTCATGTCAGCAGAGAATCAGTCTTCATGTCATAGCAGAGAATCATGCTTTACGTCACCCAACACTGGAACAGTCCGATGTCAGATATTTAGGCCCAGGCACCCAGGCAGAGGAGAGAGGTCCCAGAACAGAGAATCTGGCTTCATGTCAGCAAAGAATCAGTCTTCATGTCATAGCAGAGAATCATGCTTCACGTCACCCAACATTGGAACAGTCCATTGTCATATATTTAGGCCCCGGCACCCAGGCAGAGGAGAGGTTCATTCAACTTTGGGTTGCCCCGCAATATAATGGTAAAATGAAAAAAAGGATTGAATGAGGAAGTGCCCTGGAGTACAATAATATATGGTTAAGGGGAGGTAGTTATAAATGTCTAATCTGCACAAGGGATGGACAGGTCCTGTGGGATCCATGCCTGGTTCATTTTTATGAACGTCAGCTTGTCCACATTGGCTGTAGACAGGCGGCTGCGTTTGTCTGTAATGACGCCCCCTGCCGTGCTGAATACACGTTCAGACAAAACGCTGGCCGCCGGCCAGGCCAGCACCTCCAAGGCATAAAAGGCTAGCTCTGGCCACGTGGACAATTTAGAGACCCAGAAGTTGAATGGGGCCGAACCATCAGTCAGTACGTGGAGGGGTGTGCACACGTACTGTTCCACCATGTTAGTGAAATGTTGCCTCCTGCTAACACGTTGCGTATCAGGTGGTGGTGCAGTTAGGTGTGGCGTATTGACAAAACTTTTCCACATCTCTGCCATGTTAACCTTGCCCTCAGAGGAGCTGGCCATGACACAGCTGCCTTGGCGACCTCTTGCTCCTCCTCTGCCTTTGCCTTGGGCTTCCACTTGTTCCCCTGTGACATTTGGGAATGCTCTCAGTAGTGCGTCTACCAACGTGCGCTTGTACTCGCGCATCTTCCTATCACGCTCCAGTGCAGGAAGTAAGGTGGGCACACGTTAAAATGTGGGCA
Organism: Bufo gargarizans; assembly: GCF_014858855.1. Classification (NCBI taxonomy): domain Eukaryota; kingdom Metazoa; phylum Chordata; class Amphibia; order Anura; family Bufonidae; genus Bufo; species Bufo gargarizans. The sequence goes on from NC_058080.1 coordinate 452,479,785, forward strand.
ACTCTGCTGTCGTTGCGCAGGCACTGCAGCATGTAGTCGCTCATGTGTGCCAGGCTGCCCAGAGGTAAGGACAAGCTGTCCTCTGTGGGAGGCGTATCGTTATCGTGCTGCGTTTCCCCCCAGCCACGCACCAGTGATGGGCCCGAGCTGCGTTGGGTGCCACCCCGCTGTGACCATGCTTCATCCTCATCCTCCTCCACCTCCTCCTCATCCTCGTCCTCCAGTAGTGGGCCCTGGCTGGCCACATTTGTACCTGGCCTCTGCTGTTGCAAAAAAACTCCCTCTGAGTCACTTCAAAGAGACTGGCCTGAAAGTGCT